>NC_054703.1:5596762-5629262 GCF_016097555.1 Gigantopelta aegis
GTTTGTGTCGGCCATCGAACATCCTGGTCACTTCTGGGTCCAGATTCTCAGCGAGAAGGCCGAACAGCTCGAAAAGTTGACCGACAGTCTGACTGCATTCTACAGGACACAGGAGGCAACAGAGGTAGGTTTATCCCATCCAACCATTCAGTCTGACCGCATTCTACAGGACACAGGAGTCTACACAGGTAGGTTTATCCCATTCCAACCATTCAGTCTGACCGCGTTCTATAGGACACAGGAGGCTACACAGGTAGGTTTATCCCATTCCAACCATTCAGTGTGACCGCGTTCTACCAGACACAGGAAGCAGCAGAGGTCAGTTTTAAACACTGCTACTAGTTTATTCCCATTCCAACCATCCAGAATCGCAGTTTGACAGCATTTAAAAAGTACTTGGCTTTTTCCCATTCCAACCATTTAGTCTAACCACATTTTACAGGATACAGGAGACAACAGAGGTGAGTTCTCAACACTTCTTGATTTTTTGTTCCCATTCCACCCATGATATTGACAGTATTTTACAACATATGGGGAAATAACAGGTCAGTTCTAAAACATACTTGTATCTTTTTCCCATTCTAACCTATCAGTCTGAGCAACAGCAGGGGTGCAGAAATGGAAAATAATTCACTAGCCCGCCGGACCAGAACTAACTAAAATTTACTAGCCCACCAAAATTTCTACTATTCCACCAGTCTACAGAATAATATATTATTAATACTATTATAATATACAGTGTCTTCAGTGACAAAGCATGATTAAGAACACCTGGTAAGTGATCAACATCAAGTGGCCAACAAAATCAAAAACACAGATCACCCGTCGGACTGGTAGTTGCATTTTTTAACTCGTCCGTCAGAATGTTTACTCTCATTTGGCGAGCGGGTGAGTACTTTCTGCAGCCCTGCAACAAATGTCCATTATTGACATGCTGTGATGTTAAAACAGGAAAATACTCTTAAAAAATAGACTGCAGCTCATCTCCATACTTTCTCAGAGGTGTGTGCATTTTTAAAAAACAATTTTAAATGTATTTTGTGGTATTAGAACACCAGGATGACAGAAACACTTCAGATGTACCAAAAAAAGATAGTCTAAACAATAAAATTTGAGAAATATCTGATTCCAATTATCCAGAACGGCTCTAAAATGAAGCGGGTTTCCTGTAATGACTACAAGTCAGAATTACCATATGTTTGACATCCAGTAGGCAATGATTAATTAATCAATGTGCTCTAGTGGTGCCGTTAAACAACACAAAACAAAACAAACAAAATGGCTTTAACAGTGAAAACTATGCCGTAGAGTTTATCAACTAGGGTCTGTCACTTTAATGTATAATGTCTGTTCTCTTCACCAGAACTTCCCGATGCCTGCTGCTGCGGTGGGCGATGTTGTGGCCGCCCCGTTCGAGCAGGACGACGAGTGGTATCGTGCGCGAGTCACGGATGTGGGTGACGAGAAGGTCGACCTCTTCTACGTGGACTACGGAGACAGTTGTTGGATCAGCAGAAACATGCTCAGACAAATCAGGTGCGTATTCCGCTCACCGACACAATGGCTTTTATCTCACCGTAACCTTTAAGACTATGCGGGATTTTTCATGCCAGTAACAGCTCCAACCCAGAGTGAGTGCACCGCTAGGCTCAATGGGTAGGTGTAAGGCCACATACACCGAATTTCACCCACTTCATGGGTGCGATTGTGGGTGTGTCTTCTGAGTGTATGACCCCACATGGGGGATGATTACCCGGCATGCACTGCAGGTTCTGTATACCCCGGACTCGGGTGATACCGAGATAGCTCAATGGAAAGCAAGCGTGGAGCACGGCCCTGTCAAGTAGTCCCATACTGAAATGGAAATACTGCTGCTTCACCATTCATCTCATCATCATCCATGTTTGTAATGTCCAAAAAAAAAAAAAAAATGTCTTCGTCTCTGTGTTAAATGTTTTTGGCATTTTTAAAAAAAAAAATTTTTAAACCTTTTTAATACCAGACCAAGACTTAGTGTTTGCTAAGTAAAAAGGCAAGATATTATTTTATTACACATATTTTCTGAACTGAACAAACCTTTTGACATCATCGTCACCAGAACCATGACTAGTATATCAAAGGTCGTGGTATGTGCTGTCCTTAGTGGATTGGTGAATATAAAAGATCCCTTGCTACTAATGGAAACATGTAGTATGTTTCATCTCTAAGACTGTATGTCAGAACTACCAAACGTTCTCGGACGACTCAGGTTCATACCCCGCTCACCGCTACCATGTTTCTTTAAAGTTAAAATTAGTATATTTGATTACGCCTGTAGGTACTGAATGTGTTGAGGTGTTGCTAAACAGTTCTTTTCATACAGTTCTGTCACTGAGCATTTCCTCTCCCTCTCCCCCCCCCCCCCCCACCCCCGTCTCTTTTGGATATTTGGACCAGTCCATTAAAAAGGAGGGGATGTGCAGTTAGTGGAAGCTCAGCTTAAGTATTCATGGAAAGAGCTAACATTTACGTTTTCTTCTTTTCTTCATTTCTAATATTAGAAGAAGAGGTTTGTTTTGTTTAACGACACCACTGGAGCACATTGATTAATTAATCATCAGCTATTGGATGTCAAACATTTGGTAATTCTGACTCGTAGTTATCATAGGAAACCCGCTACATCTTTTCTAATACAGCAAGGGATCTTTTGTAAGCACTTTCCCACAGACAGGAAAGCATATACCACGGCCTTTGTCCAGTTCTGGTGCACTGGTTGGAACGAGAAAAACCCCAATCAGCTGAATGGATCTACGGACGCAAGCACCTCAAGTGATCACTCAACCAACTGAGCTGAATCCTGCCCCTCTTCTAATATCAGAGTCCAGAAACCAAATCATATTCTCCTCCAGGATTTGAAACTGTCAGAGTTGTCCCCCCTTGCTCATTTGATTGATCTTTCTTGTGCGTATGGAGCGGGATGTAGCCCAGTGGGTAAGTGATCACCTGATGTGTGGTTGGTCTAGGATCAATCTCCGTCATTGGGCTAATTCTCATTCCTACCGGCCTCGGTGGCGCAGTGGTTAAGCCATCGGACTACAGGCTGGTAGGTACTGGGTTCAGATCCCAGTCAAGGCATGGGATTTTTAATCCAGATACCTACTCCAAACGCTCCACAAGGCTCAATGGGTAGGTGTAAACCACTTGCACCGACCAGTGATTCATAACTGGTTCAAAAAAGGTCATGGTTTGTGCTATCCTGCCTGTGGGAAGCGCAAATAAAAGATCCCTTGCTGCCTATCGTAAATGAGTAGCCTATGTGGCGACAGCGGGTTTTCTCTAAACAAAACAGTGTCAGAATGACCATATGTTTGACGTCCAATAGCCGATGATAAGATAAAAAAATCAATGTGCTCTAGTGGCGCCGTTAAATAAAACAAACTTTACTTTTAATTGTCGTTCCAGCCAGTGCACCATGATTGTACATCAAAGTCTTATTCTGTGTGTGGGAGGATGGTGCTTATAAAAGATCCCTTGCTACTAATGGAAAAATGTAGCGATTTTTTCTCTTAGACTATATGTGTCAGAATTACTAAATGCTTGACATCTAATAGCCAATGATTAGTAAATCAATGTGCTCTAGTGGTGTCATTAAACAAAACAAACTTTACTTTTTGCATCTGACAAACGGCTCACCCGTTCCACTGCCATATTAGCCATTTGAGAATTTTCATACATTATAGCTACAACATTTAGTATTTAGCCAGTAAAACTTTCTTTAACTTAGACAATTTGTTTTATAATTTTCATACATTATAGCTACAACATTTAGTATTTAGCCAGTAAAACTTTCTTTAACTTAGACAATTTGTTTTATAATTTTCATACATTATAGCTACAGCATTTAGTATTTAGCCAGTAAAACTTTCTTTAACTTAGACAATTTGTTTTATAATTTTCATTATAGCTACAGCATTAGTAGCTACAACATTAGTATTTAGCCAGTAAAACTTTCTTTAACTTAGACAATTTGTTTTATAATTTTCATACATTATAGCTACAGCATTTAGTATTTAGCCAGTAAAACTTTCTTTAACTTAGACAATTTGTTTTATAATTTTCATACATTATAGCTACAACATTTAGTATTTAGCCAGTAAAACTTTCTTTAACTTAGACAATTTGTTTTATAATTTTCATACATTATAGCTACAACATTTAGTATTTAGCCAGTAAAACTTTCTTTAACTTAGACAATTTGTTTTATAATTTTCATACATTATAGCTACAACATTTAGTATTTAGCCAGTAAAACTTTCTTTAACTTAGACAATTTGTTTTATAATTTGCATACATTATAGCTACAACATTTAGTATTTAGCCAATAAAACTTTCTTTAACTTAGACAATTTGTTTTATAATTTTCAAGGAAATACAATGTTCATGAATTTTGGTTGACACTAAATTATTTACAGTGTGAGCTCATCATGGACTTTACTGTTGTGTATCCCTTGAAACATGGCAGTTGATGTTAGCCGTGAAGACTTACGTTACGACTATTTTTTACATCTCAGATTCTGTGTACTTCTTTGACAGATTTTGATGATAATTGTTTTTTAATTTATTTTTAAAATTTTTATCTTTGGTTTGCTCTATCTTTCACCAGTATGGACAACCCATTTAATCGGATGAATTATTTTTGTTCTGTTTTATTGCAGGCCTGATTTCCTTAGTTTGCCTTTCCAAGCTGTTGAATGTAAACTGTCCAATATTAAACCAAAAGGTAAAAACCTTAATGTTGCATGTATATTCATTGACATATCTTAAAAACTGTTAATATATATTATATATTTGTAATTTTCTCAACACCATATTAGTCACCACTAAATTATGAAACATTTTGATGAAAAAAATATTTAACTTATAGAGAAAGATACGGTCAATATATACAGTAAATTGTATTATTAAAATTACATTTGTCTTGAATAAAAACTTGAACTATTGTCCCCAAAATGGTTTGATTTTCTGACCCACATATATACAGTAAAGTACTTTTAGAACGAACACGCTTATAACAAACTACTGGTTAAAACGAACTGATTGTAAAGTCCCGATTTTCCCCCCTATATATTAGTAATAAATTTTAATGTATAGAACAAACTACGTATAGCGAATTAACTGTTAAAACGAACCGATTTTTTTTCAAAATTGTGAATTTCAATGTAAATTAGTGCATATACAGCGAACCGATCATAATTGTTTTGTATCTTATTTGTATCTTATCAGTCATTAGCATTAATGGCAATGCATCAGAAATGACTATACACACATGTACTGATAAGATCAGTTAGATAACGTCTGTGTGGATTTACGTAGTCGATTGGCATCAATTAAGAGAGTAATGTATTAAACAATGGTATGATTCACTTCCCTGCTATTGTTCGCTTGGTTAAGTCTCCATCCCTTCCTTGACATTTTGCCGGTATCCCACAAGAAGACTGACACATGCAACTCACTTGCAACTTATCAATCAGTAGCATTAGCGACAATGCCTCCAAAAACGACTACACTGATAAGGCCAATCAGATAACGTCCGCTTGTCGTTACGTAGTAGGTTGGTAACAATTAAGGGATTAATGCAGTGAGCAATTAACCGTCTGTTCTCACTTCACTGCTATTGTGTGCTTGTTTAAGTGCCGGTATCCAACAATACGACTGACACGTGAAACTCACTATACAGTCATTGTAATTACATTGTAGTGGTAAATACCTGGATACGTTTGGCATAACTTTATTTTGATGTTTTGAAGGTAGGTAACACAAATGTTATCAAATGTTGAACAGTATTCGGTGGATGTGCAATCATGACGGACACGATAACACTGTTTTTCCAAAGTAAAGTTGATGTAGCTATGCCTGTTTCATTCGATTGCCTACATCACTATAGCCCTACAGGCTATGAAACCAACGCTCACTAAGCAGACACAAATAAGCCACTTTGTTTCAAAACGTGACTGACTGAACACTCATTTGATTCAACATGCTGTATTTATTTGCATATTTTGCTTCTATTGGTGATAATAAATGAAATATTAAAAAAACCACCCCACTAATTCTTGTGTTTAAATTTGAAAAATCCAAAATGGCCGACTTCCTGAATGAAAACCGCTAGGCCTAACTGTTTACAACGAACTACTGCTATAACGAACTACTGCTATAACAAACCGATGTTCCTGGTCCCTTGCAGTTCATTATAAGAGTACTTTACTGTACATCAACTCCCGAAATAAAATAAATAAACTATTTGACTTATAGACAAAGATACATGTATATGGTAAATTATAATATATTATTAAAATTACATTTATCTTGATTGAAAAATTTAATACTGATCTCAAAATGGTAATTTTTGTGTGTGTGTAATTTTTTGACCCCCGTATGTAAGTCGACCACCTAAATAATTTTTTTTTAGTTTTGACAAAAACAAACATATATGGGAAGTTACATTATTAAAATTACATTCGTCTTGAATAAAAACTTGAATTATCGTCCCCAAACTGGTAATTTGTGTGTGTCTTATAGACAAAGATATAGGGTAAATTAAAATTACATTTCTTTGTTATTTCCTAGGTGAAGAATGGAGTGATGAAGCCATAGAAGTTTTCGAAGATCTGACACACTGTGCCCAGTGGAAGGTTTTGATATCAAAAACTGTCCATTATGAAACCAAAGGGGAAGACATGGTCCCCTGCCTCAGACTCTACGACACCAATGGACCCGAGGTGGGTTGTGTTAGAGATCCTTGAAGCTGTAGTCTTGAGTATACACGTATGTTCATCCCAGGGTCACTGTGATTATTGAGGTGACTTGTTTTAGAGATCGTTGAAGCTGTAGTCTTGAGTATACACGTATGTTCATCCCAGGGTCACTGTGATTATTGAGGTGACTTGTTTTAGAGATTGTTGAAGCTGTTGTCTTGAGTATAGACGTATGTTCATCCCAGGGTCACTTTGATTATTGAGGTGGGTTGTGTTAGAGATTGTTGAAGCTGTAGTCTTGAGTATACACGTATGTTCATCCCAGGGTCACTGTGATTATTGAGGTGACTTGTTTTAGAGATCGTTGAAGCTGTAGTCTTGAGTATACACGCATGTTCATCCCAGGGTCACTGTGATTATTGAGGTGACTTGTTTTAGAGATTGTTGAAGCTGTTGTCTTGAGTATACATGTATGTTCATCCTAGGGTCACTGTGATTATTGAGGTGACTTGTTTTAGAGATCGTTGAAGCTGTTGTCTTGAGTATACATGTATGTTCATCCTAGGGTCACTGTGATTATTGAGGTGACTTGTTTTAGATATCGTTGAAGCTGTTGTCTTGAGTATAGACGTATGTTCATCCCAGGGTCACTTTGATTATTGAGGTGGGTTGTGTTAGAGATGGTTGAAGCTGTAGTCTTGAGTATAGACGTATGTTCATCCCAGGGTCACTTTGATTATTGAGGTGACTTGTTTTAGAGATTGTTGAAGCTGTAGTCTTGAGTATAGACGTATGTTCATCCCAGGGTCACTGAGGTTGTTTAGAGATTGTTGAAGCTGTAGTCTTGAGTATAGACGTATGTTCATCCCAGGGTCACTTTGATTATTGAGGTGGGTTGTGTTAGAGATTGTTGAAGCTGTTGTCTTGAGTATAGACGTATGTTCATCCCAGGGTCACTTTGATTATTGAGGTGGGTTGTGTTAGAGATTGTTGAAGCTGTAGTCTTGAGTATAGACGTATGTTCATCCCAGGGTCACTGTGATTATTGAGGTGACTTGTTTTAGAGATTGTTGAAGCTGTTGAGTATAGCTGTAGAGTATAGACGTATGTTCATCCCAGGGTCACTTTGATTATTGAGGTGACTTGTTTTAGAGATTGTTGAAGCTGTTGTCTTGAGTATACACGTATGTTCATCCCAGGGTCACTGTGATTATTGAGGTGACTTGTTTTAGAGATTGTTGAAGCTGTTGTCTTGAGTATACATGTATGTTCATCCCAGGGTCACTGTGATTATTGAGGTGACTTGTTTTAGAGATTGTTGTTGAAGCTGTCACTTTGTTATTGAGGTGGGTTGTTTTAGAGATTGTTGAAGCTTGAGTATAGACGTATGTTCATCCCAGGGTCACTTTGATTATTGAGGTGACTTGTTTTAGAGATTGTTGAAGCTGTAGTCTTGAGTATAGACGTATGTTCATCCCAGGGTCACTTTGATTATTGAGGTGTTTTAGAGATTGTTGAAGCTGTTGTCTTAGATAGACGTATGTTCATCCCAGGGTCACTTTGATTATTGAGGTGACTGTCTTAGTTGTTGAAGCTGTGAGTATACATGTATGTTCATCCCAGGGTCACTGTGATTATTGAGGTGACTTGTTTTAGAGATTGTTGAAGCTGTAGTCTTGAGTATAGACGTATGTTCATCCCAGGGTCACTTTGATTATTGAGGTGGGTTGTTTTAGAGATTGTTGAAGCTGTAGTCTTGAGTATAGACGTATGTTCATCCCAGGGTCACTTTGATTATTGAGGTGACTTGTTTTAGAGATTGTTGAAGCTGTAGTCTTGAGTATAGACGTATGTTCATCCTAGGGTCACTGTGATTATTGAGGTGACTTGTTTTAGAGATCGTTGAAGCTGTAGTCTTGAGTATAGACGTATGTTCATCCCAGGGTCACTTTGATTATTGAGGTGACTTGTTTTAGAGATCGTTGAAGCTGTAGTCTTGAGTATAGATGTATGTTCATCCCAAGGTCACTTTGATTATTGAGGTGGGTTGTTTTAGAGATTGTTGAAGCTGTAATCTTGAGTATAGACGTATGTTCATCCCAGGGTCACTTTGATTATTGAGGTGGGTTGTTTTAGAGATTGTTGAAGCTGTAGTCTTGAGTATAGACGTATGTTCATCCCAGGGTCACTTTGATTATTGAGGTGGGTTGTTTTAGAGATTGTTGAAGCTGTTGTCTTGAGTATAGACGTATGTTCATCCCAGGGTCACTTTGATTATTGAGGTGACTTGTCTTAGAGATTGTTGAAGCTGTTGTCTTGAGTATACATGTATGTTCATCCCAGGGTCACTGTGATTATTGAGGTGACTTGTTTTAGAGATTGTTGAAGCTGTAGTCTTGAGTATAGACGTATGTTCATCCCAGGGTCACTTTGATTATTGAGGTGGGTTGTTTTAGAGATTGTTGAAGCTGTAGTCTTGAGTATAGACGTATGTTCATCCCAGGGTCACTTTGATTATTGAGGTGACTTGTTTTAGAGATTGTTGAAGCTGTAGTCTTGAGTATAGACGTATGTTCATCCTAGGGTCACTGTGATTATTGAGGTGACTTGTTTTAGAGATCGTTGAAGCTGTAGTCTTGAGTATAGACGTATGTTCATCCCAGGGTCACTTTGATTATTGAGGTGACTTGTTTTAGAGATCGTTGAAGCTGTAGTCTTGAGTATAGACGTATGTTCATCCCAAGGTCACTTTGATTATTGAGGTGGGTTGTTTTAGAGATTGTTGAAGCTGTAATCTTGAGTATAGACGTATGTTCATCCCAGGGTCACTTTGATTATTGAGGTGGGTTGTTTTAGAGATTGTTGAAGCTGTAGTCTTGAGTATAGACGTATGTTCATCCCAGGGTCACTTTGATTATTGAGGTGGGTTGTTTTAGAGATTGTTGAAGCTGTAGTCTTGAGTATAGACATATGTTCATCCCAGGGTCACTTTGATTATTGAGGTGACTTGTTTTAGAGATTGTTGAAGCTGTAGTCTTGAGTATACATATAAACAGTTACACCTTGTTACAGCGACTACATGTATATTTATCCCAGGGTCACTTTGATTATTGACGTGACTTGTTTTAGAGATTGTTGAAGCTGTAGTCTTGAGTATACATATATACAGTTACACTTCATTACAACAACTACAAGTACACATGTACATGTATGTTCATCACAGGGTCACTTTGATTATTGAGTATAACAGTATTTTATTTAAATCTTTCATAAAATGATAAAGATTGATAATGGGTAGTAAATAGAATACTCAACACGATACTCGGCAATACCATTTATCTTGCACAAGTGCAAGATAAACGGTATTGCCTTGTAGCTCGTTGAGTATTCTCTAAATAAGTAATATGTTATACAAACGAACAAACTTAAACAGAAAAGCTTTAAAGTTTCTATTGTTTTGTTTGCAGGATGTAGATATCAGTTTAGAATTGATCAAACGCGGGTTTGCTGAAGAAGTGTTAGAGGGGGGACAGATGAAGAGTTCTGCATCACCTGAGGTAGAACAAAATGATGCATCCCAAACTGTGGCTGCAAGTGAGTGCATGGCTTCGCATGGCCATTTGGGTTGATCGATATAAATTTAGAATTAGAAAACTTTGGAGTTGTGGAATGAATATCTGTATTATACAAATCATTTGAAACATGACATCATTCTTTAAAAAAAAAAAAAAAAAAATATATATATATATATATATATAATTAACAAGAGTATTTGCTATAAGAATTAATCTAAAGTATTACTGAATACAATTCTATGTAAACTCTTATATTCATAGTGTTTGATTTTAAAACATGTATGGAAGTGAAATTTCAGTTTTTAAATGTCTAATGTAACTGTAAGTCAATTAGTAATGTTGAACTTGCTTTCAAAATGTGTAGCCAAAATGGAATTTTTTCCTTTATCCAAATTCAAGGCAATGAAAGAATGTTAAATTAAACAGATTAATTTTCAGGTTAGCATAATCATCAAAATCATCACTATTATCATATTTCCATTAAACCATTTTTATTACCATCAACCTCAACTTTATAATTTAAATATTGTGTATTTTGATAATGCATTTGTTTGTGACTGTGAAACCTCTATTAATTTTGCCATGATTAAGTTAAACTGTCTGAAACATCGTATTTTCTGTACTGCAAGATGTGCATAAAAATGCATGGCAGATTGATTGACCTTAATATGCAGATTGAGCAGATTGATTGACCTTAATATGCAGATTGATTGACCTTAATATGCAGATTGATTGACCGTACTATGCAGATTGACTGACCTTAATATGCAGATTGAGCAGATTGATTGACCTTAATATGCAGATTGATTGACCTTACTATGCAGATTGATTGACCTTAATATGCAGATTGATTGACCTTAATATGCAGATTGATTGACCTTAATATGCAGATTGATTGACCTTAATATGCAGATTGATTGACCTTACTATGCAGATTGATTGACCTTAATATGCAGATTGAGCAGATTGATTGACCTTAATATGCAGATTGATTGACCTTACTATGCAGATTGATTGACCTTAATATGCAGATTGAGCAGATTGATTGACCTTAATATGCAGATTAATTGACCTTACTATGCAGATGAGATTTAGCATGATACATGATAGCTGTCTTAATTAAAGTCACCGAATGTATATACATGTCTGATGTGCAGTGAAAGCATGCCTCTTATTAGCTCGTGTCAATATTGCTATTTGTCACACTTTTCCACACAACAAAGGAAATAGTCTCTTATCGGAAAACACAGATTTGGCTTTAAAATAGTTTATTTTCTTTATTTTCTCCAAGATGTCAAGCTTTCTATCCTACATGTACTTGCACTTCACAAAAATACTATTAAAATTCTAAGTTGTTTCTACTTACTCAAACAAAACATTGAATGCAGAGCAGTATGTTAACATATGACCATAAATATTTACCAAAATAGTAAAAATTTGAATTAAAATGTTTTTTAACTGTTAAAACATGTACATGTAGGTGAATTGGGTTTTTTTATTGTCTCTCACAATACTAAATCAAAATGAATTTAAAAAATCCAAAATGAAAGTAAAATTGCACCATGACTGGTATATCAAAGGCTGTGGTATGTGCTATCCTGTCTGGTGCATACATGTATAAAAGATGCCTTGCTAGTAATGAAAATATGTAGCAGGCTTCCTTTCTAAGACTATATTTCAATATTACCAAATGTTTGACATCCAATAGCCGATAATTAATAAATCAATGTGCTCTAGTGGTGTCATTAAACAAAACACTTTTTTTTCTTCTTTTTTTTCCCCCTAGATTACAACAAAATTATTTACATTAATTAAGCCTTTCTATGTTGCTTGGTCTTTACAGTGCCAATATATCCATGTCTAACATTTGTGAGTTGTCTCCCCTTCTGGCCCTGTTTGACAAAGTGACCAGAGTATACAATTTCAAAACGTTAAATCTCCTAACTACATGTATATGTAGACCCCACCCCCCCCACCCCCCCCCCCCCCCCACCCCAACTCATTTTTGTTTTTCTGATGACACATTTTGAAATTACATGGATAAGCATTGATGAAGATGTTTATCTTTTTAAAATGATTTTCTGTTGATAATTCTGATAGATCGACATGTTTTCTGGAGGCATAAATATTAAATTCATAACAGTAGCAAGTAGCTAATTTGAAAACATTGGTTTAATACTGCAATGTCCAAACAAAATATCACATATAAAATTGAAAACTGGCAAAGCATTTTGACTGATTACTAAACACATTCCAGCCAGTGCACCACGACTGGTATATCAAAGGCCGTGGTATGTACTGTCCTGTCGGTGGGCTGGTGCATATAAAAGATCCCTTGCTACTAATGGAAAAGTTGTGGATTTCCTCTCTATGACTGTGTCATATGTTTGACATCCAGTAGCCAATGATTAATAAATAATGTGCTCTAGTGGTGTTGTTAAACAAAACAAACAAAGATAACTAAACACCAGGCCTACACATGTACATGTGTCTGCCATGGAGAACACTGGGAGAGAAGAAGAAAAAGTTCTAAAAGTTTGTTTCGGTAAATAACACCACCAAAACATGGACAGGACGTAGCCCAGTGGTAAAGCATTCACTTGATGGTCGGTCTGTCTGGGATCGATCCGCCATCGGTGGACCTATTGGGCTATTTCTCGTACCAGCCAGTGCTCCACAACTGGTGTAACAAAGGCTGTGGTATGTACTATCCTGTCTGAGGGGTGGTCACAGTACCAACTAATGTAGTACATCCTATTGTGTCCACGAGGGGCGGGACATAGCTCAGTGGCAAAGCGCTCACTTGATGCGTGGTCGGTCTGGGATCGATCCCTCATCGGTGGACCCATTGGGCTATCTCATTCCAGCCAGTGCTCCACAACTGATGTAACAAAGGCTGTGGTATGTACTATCCTGTCTGAGGGATGGTCACAGTACCAACTAATGTAGTACATCCTATTGTGTCCACGAGGGGCGGGACATAGCTCAGTGGCAAAGCGCTCACTTGATGCGTGGTCGGTCTGGGATCGATCCCTCATCGGTGGACCCATTGGGCTATCTCATTCCAGCCAGTGCTCCACAACTGGTGTAACAAAGGCCGTGGTATGTACTATCCTGTCTGTGGGATGGTACATATAAAAGATCCCTTGCTGCTAATCGAAAAGAGTAGCCCATTAAGTGGCGACAGTGGGTTTCCTCTCTCAATATTTGTGTGGTCCTTAACCATATGTCCGACGCCATATAACCATAAATAAAATGTGTTGAGTGCATTGTTAAATAAAACATTTTCTTCCTTCCTTCCTTCCTTCCTTCCTTCCACCAGAACATATTGGTTTATTAATCATGGTGTATCTGATGTCAAACACAGTTCTGATAAATCTAACCTACAGTCTGTTCGGATTGTCACAGTTATCATATTCCTTTGTTGGAAATCATACGGCAAAATAGTTAAAGGTTTCACAGATCGCACACATGTATATGTGTAGACAGTTTATTTGTAAAACAAAACAAAATGTAGATCTATATTCTTTCCATTGCAGACCCCGTGATGAAGCATGCGAGTGATGATATAACGTAGTAGTGGACTGTTTCATTATTCATACTGCTGTGGCTTCGGCTAGTTTCCATAGCGAGTACTTTTAGCTTAGTCTCAACTGATAGGGTTTCCTGAAAACAAATCATGGTTTGGAAAAAATGGGCATTTACCTTGAACTGTGATGAAATTCATTCATTTAAACAAATGGTAGCCAGTTTTGTTTTCTTTCTTCTTTTTTTCAATTTTGACATTAAAATATAGTTTGTGCATTGAAGCTACAATCTAGGGAATGTTTTTTTTTAATTTATCATTTAATCATTAAGAATTATCCACAGAATTTTTGAACCTGTGACACATCATTCTTTGATATTCTTCCGATGTCGTTGATAATATGATAATGTATGTACACGTAGGTCGTATGAAAATGTGAACTCACCGCACATGGTATAAAGGCTATTAAAGCTGGGATGGTTTTTTAGTCCATGAGCCAGGACCCAAAATTTTGCCAATTGGTACCACCTGGGGGGGGGGGGGGGGGGGGGGGGGGGGGTTGTGGGGGGCGAATGCTGCTCATAGTGATTTTTGTCAAGGCGTATATCCTTAGGGATGGAAAACATATGACAGCATTGCAGGACTCACAGCTTTCTGTGTGTAACTAACAGTTATATTTTCCTGCCACTATTTCCATGGCAGCTATTGGTCTATCGAAGTGCTTACGAGGTGGCCATGCAAATAACATTGTAAAATATTTATGAAGACAGTTAAGGTGATAAAACTTGGCAGGAAGTTAATAGGTTCAACACTTCATACATAGGCACGGCGATGTGGGGGGGTGCTGCAGCTAGATGGGGCCTGTAGTGCCCCCCCCCCCCCCCCCCCCCCCCAATTCTGAATCAAAATGTTTATTGGTAGTAAATCTTAAGGTAGAGATGACTTTTACTTGTAAAATGCAGGAAATTGCATTTCAGGACATCTAGTTTTCAAAATATAATGGGGAGAGCAAACCCCCTAGAAACTTTGCTTTGGCTAGCAATCTTAGTCAGCCCCCCCCCCCCCCCCCCCCCCCCCCCCCCCCCCAATGTCTACTTGCTTTGCTGTGTGATATATATTAACAATATTGAAATATGTCAAGTGTTAGGGTCTCACATAACAATTAGGTCATATAATTACCTCATAACACATGTTGAAAAAAATGGAATGCTCTTTCTTTATTGATCTCTGTGACCATGTATTAAAAAATAACATGGCAGAAGACCTGTTTGTTGTACATTCCTTTCATTTATACTTATGTTCGTGCTTATAACCAAATTAGGGTTCAAGCACACTGTCCTGGGCACACACCTGAGCTATCTGGACAGACTATTGTATTTCATTAGAAAGTAATCATGTATTGATAAAAAAAAAAGACCCACAAATGTAAAAGAAATGTATTCTGGATGAGTAAAATGAACTGTCCATGAATTGTGAATTGTGGTTCACACTAAGTACAATTATTGTGTTAGCTTCACACCTTGACATTTCTGTGGTGCTCTGCATAAGAGGTTGTGGAAGTTACTACCAACAAACACAAGAGGCTAGCTTCCACTGGTTTGACTGTCAACACAAATGCCAACCACTATTGTTTGTTTGCAATGCCATGTTTAAAACTTCCATCTGCTTAGCTTCATACCTTGACATTTCTTTGGTGCTTGGCATAAGAGATGGTGGAAGTTACTACCGACAAACCAAAATGGCCTGCTTCCGCTGGTTTGACTGTCAAAACAAATGCCAACTGCTATGATTGTTTGTTGGCAGTGTCATGTTTAAAACTTCCATTTGCTTAGATTCACACCTTGATGTTGCTATGGTGCTTGGCATAAGAGATGGTGGAAGTTACTAGCAACTAATACAAATGGCTAGCTTCTGCTGGTTTGACTGTCAACAGAAATGCTAACTGCTATTGTTTGTTTGCAGTGTCATGTTTAAAAGTTCCATCTGCTAGTTGCATTAATAAAAACACATATTTTAATAATTGCATTATTCTCCCGATTCCCACTATATATATACATAATTCATTCTGTAACCTTACCTCTCACCATATTGCATCACCCCTGTCGGTGTTTCTGCCAGAAAGAAATTTTTGGTTATGGGGCTATGGAATTTAATGCCTCACCCATACAGAAAATAGGTTAAGTTTAGGGTTAGGGTTAAGAAATCATACAGTAATAATAAGAGTAATGAATGTTGTCAAATACATGGATGTGAGAGCTATGCGGAAATGCACTTTTCCATTTCGTCTAAAAAAAAAAAAACATGATGTTCAATCATGTTCACTACACAAGGTTCATTTGCATGTTTTCACGGTTTCAAGTTTATGATGTGTGCCTTATAATATACGCTATAACCAGTTTAGATTTGTTAGCATTGAATGTAATTTCTGGCAGTTCCAGGGGTTGCAAAGAACAATTTTCCTTCAGAGACCCATGAGCAGACCCTGGACCCTAGCTGCAGTAAGGTTTTTTGTTCTAGCCCCTCTCACATCTCTGTAAATAGTTAACTTAAAAACAAATCTTCAAAACCTTTTTTATGATGGCGCCATACCTATTTTACCCTTTGGCAGAAACCCTTCCTGTATTACGTGGGGCTGATCGAAATATCCCAACGGCTGGTCACTGGCTAAACTAGTTCGTAGTGATCGACCAGTCAGGTTAAATATTCATGAAAAGAGAAAATGGTTTTCTTCATTTCATACTGTTAGAATAACAGTATACATGTATATCTGAATTACGCATTGTAAAGATTCTGCGAATATGATCATTATTACTGATGTTTAGATACGTATATATGTAACACTGTACTAAATGTACTTGTACATAGACATATGTTTTAGTTGTTCTTAAATGTATTTTCCTTTATATTATTACCTGTATTCAGATTTTTTATTATTATTATTCATTCCATTATATGTATGATCAAATGAATTAAATATGCGTGTATACCAGTAATACAATCACAAGATTCTGAAAGATGGTTTTGTGCTTCTTTCCACATTATGTATAATAAATAATCGCCTCCAAAAGTATTTGGGCATTTCCATATTATGTATAATAAATAATCGCCTCCAAAAGTATTTGGGCATTTCCATATTATGTGTAATAAATAATCGCCTCCAAAAGTATTTGGGCATTTCCATATTATGTGTAATAAATAATCGCCTCCAAAAGTATTTGGGCATTTCCATATTATGTGTAATAAATAATCGCCTCCAAAAGTATTTGGGCATTTCCATATTATGTATAATAAATAATCGCCTCCAAAAGTATTTGGGCATTTCCATATTATGTATAATAAATAATCGCCTCCAAAAGTATTTGGGCATTTCCATATTATGTATAATAAATAATCGCCTCCAAAAGTATTTGGGCATTTCCATATTATGTATAATAAATAATCGCCTCCAAAAGTATTTGGGCATTTCCATATTATGTATAATAAATAATCGCCTCCAAAAGTATTTGGGCATTTCCATATTATGTATAATAAATAATCGCCTCCAAAAGTATTTGGGCATTTCCATATTATGTATAATAAATAATCGCCTCCAAAAGTATTTGGGCATTTCCATATTATGTATAATAAATAATCGCCTCCAAAAGTATTTGGGCATTTCCATATTATGTATAATAAAAAAGTATTTGGGCATTTCCATATTATGTATAATAAATAATCGCCTCCAAAAGTATTTGGGCATTTCCATATTATGTATAATAAATAATCGCCTCCAAAAGTATTTGGGCATTTCCATATTATGTATAATAAATAATCGCCTCCAAAAGTATTTGGGCATTTCCATATTATGTATAATAAATAATCGCCTCCAAAAGTATTTGGGCATTTCCATATTATGTATAATAAATAATCGCCTCCAAAAGTATTTGGGCATTTCCATATTATGTATAATAAATAATCGCCTCCAAAAGTATTTGGGCATTTCCATATTATGTATAATAAATAATCGCCTCCAAAAGTATTTGGGCATTTCCATATTATGTATAATAAATAATCGCCTCCAAAAGTATTTGGGCATTTCCATATTATGTATAATAAATAATCGCCTCCAAAAGTATTTGGGCATTTCCATATTATGTATAATAAATAATCGCCTCCAAAAGTATTTGGGCATTTCCATATTATGTATAATAAATAATCGCCTCCAAAAGTATTTGGGCATTTCCATATTATGTATAATAAATAATCGCCTCCAAAAGTATTTGGGCATTTCCATATTATGTATAATAAATAATCGCCTCCAAAAGTATTTGGGCATTTCCATATTATGTATAATAAATAATCGCCTCCAAAAGTATTTGGGCATTTCCATATTATGTATAATAAATAATCGCCTCCAAAAGTATTTGGGCATTTCCATATTATGTATAATAAATAATCGCCTCCAAAAGTATTTGGGCATTTCCATATTATGTATAATAAATAATCGCCTCCAAAAGTATTTGGGCATTTCCATATTATGTATAATAAATAATCGCCTCCAAAAGTATTTGGGCATTTCCATATTATGTATAATAAATAATCGCCTCCCAAAGGTATTTAGGCATTTCCACATTGTGTAGTGTGTAGTAATGATAGAATGGGTGTAATATAAATTGACAATAAATTGTCCGGACTCAGAAAATATTCAAGATTATTTCTCCAAATTTAAAATGGCATAGCTACAGTCTGTCCCATCCTCCTACAAAAATTATTTTTGTAAATAATTTCAGTTTGGTTTAATGCACAAAAAAAATGTGTTTTGGAAATATCAAAAATAAACTATATTGTGTGCAATTTAGAAAACAGTAGGCTCAGAAATAAATAACTTGTAGTAAATTCCATTGTATGAAAAACAGCATTCGATCACTGTGGGACGGACTATGAGTATATGGGCAGCATAACTACACAGTCTGACTACTCCACGACTTGTACATCAAAGGCAGTGGTATGTACTGAACCCTTGCTGCATAAGTTTTAGGAGTAACCTACGTGATGGCAGAGGGTTTCATCTCTTCATCTTTCCCTTCCTTTCTCTCACTATCTAGACCAAGTATAGAAATAACCATGTTAGACACCAAATAGCCGTAGTTTAAAATGTGCTGAGTTGTCGTTAAACAAACATTCCTTTCCTTTCTCTCACTATCTATACCAAGTGTAGAAATAACCATATGATAGACACCAAAGAGCCGTAGTTTAAAATGTGCTGAGGTGTCGTTAAACAAAAATTCCTTTCCTTTCTCTCACTATCTAGACCAAGTGTAGAAATAACCATATGTTAGACACCAAATAGCTGTAGTTTAAAATGTGCTGAGGTGTCATTAAACAAACATTCCTTTCCTTTCTCTCACTATCTAGACCAAGTGTAGAAATAACCATATGTTAGACACCAAATAGCCGTAGTTTAAAATGTGCTGGGGTGTTGTTAAATATTGGCTTGAACCAAGTTTGATCAGAATCCATTTGTGCTCGACAAACAAATTTTGAGCTGGTAAAAATGTCCGAAATGGGATTCTGCTGATCTAATATTTGTTCTCTCTGATGCTGCATCTAATCGGTCTGTAATCTTCATTCCTCTTGCCTGTCACTCACCAATATACATTGTGTCTGGGTGTGGCTTACAGATTTGTGTTCTATTTCTAATATTCAGTGGTGGAACTTCGAGAATCTATAGCATGTTTCATGACATAGAAGAGCAGTGTTTTGTTTTGTTTTATTAAATGGATTTATGTGAACATTTGTGAAAGTGAAGAAATGGTTTGAAAATTTTACTTTTCTGTAAGTATGCAAGTTTTCTACTGTTGCCATTGTTCTAAATGGTGAACTTGTTATTCATTTTTCTGTTTAAAGAAGAATTATTAAAATTACATATTGCATATGTACTCGTTTTTTCCAATAATAGTTTTAATCCTGCAACCACTGTTTTTATTGGCCGATTATGATGACTGATTAAAACAAAGACATAAACGTATACTAGCAGGTTATGACTTTTGATTTAATCAGAATTCAATTGGCTCACCTGAAGTGTTTGGTTGCAGGATCGAAACTCCTTGGTGGACCTATCCTCGGGGGGTGGGGTGGGGGGGGAGGGGTGGGCCTGTCCCAACTAGTGCCCAATGATTGACATACAGTAAGGTACTCTTTATAACGAATCGGAAGGGACCAATGACTGATATACAGTAAGGTACTCTTTGTAACGAATCGGAAGGGCCCAATGACTGACATACAGTAAGGTACTCTTTGTAACGAATCGGAAGGGCCCAATGACTGACATACAGTAAGGTACTCTTTGTAATGAATCGGAAGGGCCCAATGACTGACATACAGTACGGTACTCTTTGTAACGAATCGGAAGGGCCCAATGACTGACATACAGTAAGGTACTCTTTGTAACGAATCGGAAGGGCCCAATGACTGACATACAGTAAGGTACTCTTTGTAACGAATCGGAAGGGCCCAATGACTGACATACAGTAAGGTACTCTTTGTAACGAATCGGAAGGGTCCAATGACTGACATACAGTAAGGTACTCTTTGTGACGAATCGGAAGGGCCCAATGACTGACATACAGTAAGGTACTCTTTGTGACGAATCGGAAGGGCCCAATGACTGACATACAGTTAGGTACTCTTTGTGACGAATCGGAAGGGCCCAATGACTGACATACAGTAAGGTACTCTTTGTAACGAATCGGAAGGGCCCAATGACTGACATACAGTAAGGTACTCTTTGTAACGAATCGGAAGGGCCCAATGACTGACATACAGTAAGGTACTCTTTGTAACGAATCGGAAGGGCCCAATGACTGACATACAGTAAGGTACTCTTTGTAACGAATCGGAAGGGCCCAATGACTGACATACAGTAAGGTACTCTTTATAACGAATCGAAGGTACTCTTTATAACGAATTGGAAGGGACCAATGACTGATATACAGTAAGGTACTCTTTATAACGAATCGGAAGGGCCCAATGACTGATATACAGTACGGTACTCTTTATAACGAATCGGAAGGGCCCAATGACTGACATACAGTAAGGTACTCTTTATAACGAATCAGAAGGGCCCAATGACTGACATACAGTAAGGTACTCTTTATAACGAATCGGAAGGGCCCAATGATAATTAGTTTATTATAGCAGTAGTTTGTTGTACACAAACAGGATAGCACATACCACAGCCTTTGATATACCAATTATGTTGTCTGGATGGAACAAGAAATGGCTCAAATGGGCCCACTGACGGGGATTGATCCCAGACCGACCGTGCATCAAGTGAACCCTTTCCCACGAGCTGTTCATCCCGCCCCTTGCCTGTATCATATCGGATTGATTGTAGTCCTGTGTGAATGTGGAGACTTTATTGTGGCCCTGTGTGAATGTGGAGTCTTTATTGTGATTCTCACGTTTCTGTGCGTGCTTCCCATTGTGTCACGCTCCTTTCTTCTGCAGCATTCTCATATCATGTTATTTACTGAGCGTAATTTTTTCAATCATCTGTCTGTTGCTGTCTGCTCTTCACTGGATCGGCTTACAGAGTTGACGCCTGCTTGTTACAGAATTTTTCACGTCTGCTACTAAAATATCTTCATTTTTGCCATCACAGAATTTTTCACGTCTGCTACTAAAAAACTTCATTTCTATCATCACAGATTTTTTCACGTCTGCTACTAAACAAACTTTTTACTTCTGCCATTACAGTATTTGCGGCTTGTTTAAAATAAAGTTAAATTAAACAAATCTGAAACTTTATTATTAAAATAAAGCGATCAAATACATGTATAAAAATTCTGAAGCAGTATTACAGTGTTTCTTTGCAATTCTTGGAAGAAATTAATGTTACCCTCAACATAGTTTCAAAGAGTTTTGAGAAGGGAAAAAAAGTGTATTTTCTGGAAATTATTGTGTGGAAGATTATAATTATGAAGATGAAACTTGTGACCGTGGATTTTGTTGTGTGTAATGTTTCGACATCATCGATTCATGTGTAGTGTTTGACTTGTGAAATGTAATAACCAAGTAAGGTATGTGAATTTTGCTTTACTGGAGAAAGAAAAGAAAGAAGAATACATTGTACATATATATTTACTATATCATAGCACGTTTTAAACTACAGCCCTTTTATACCTAACACGTGGTTATTTCATCACTTTGTTCAATAAGATAAAACAAACTCAGTTTGAAAACATTCACATGTAGGCTACTCCTGAAAAGTAACAAGGGATCTCTTATGTATACACATTCCCATAGACGAGACAGTACATACCACAGCCTTTGATATACCAGTTGTGGGGCACTGGATCTCCTTACATGGAATGATTTAGGTATAACTACAGTTGAACCGGAGTTGAGCAGCCACCAAAAGGAAGTATAAAAAAAATTGTCTCTTAACACAGGTGGTTGTTTAATACAGGTTATTTTATAATATATTAGATGATTTGGAAGAATAAAAGTGTGGTCTCTTAAAACAGGTGGTTGTTTAATACAGGTCTGTTTATAATATGTTAGATGATTTGGGAGAATAAAAGTGTGGTCTCTTAACACAGGTGGTTGTTTAATACAGGTCAGTTTATAATATGTTAGATGATTTGGGAGAATAAAAATGTGGTCCCATTACACAGGTGGCTGTTTAATACAGGTTAGTTTATACTGTATTAGATGGATTTGGGAGAATAAAACTGGTCTCTTAACACAGGTGGCTGCTTAATACAGGTCAGTTTCTACTATATTAGATGATTTAGGAGAATAAAACTGGTCTATTAACACAGGTGGTTGTTTAATACAGGTCAGTTTATAATATATTAGATGATTTAGGAGAATAAAAATGTGGTCTATTAGCACAGGTGGCTGTTTAATACAGGTTAGTTTATATTGTATTAGATGATTTGAGAATAAAAATGTGGTCTATTAACACAGGTGGCTGTTTAATACAGGTTAGTTTATACTGTATTAGATGATATGGGAGAATAAAAATGTGGTCTCTTTATACAGGTGGCTGTTTAATACAGGTTAGTTTATACTGTATTAGATGATTTCGGAGAATAAAAATATGGTCTCTTAACACAGGCGGTTGTTTAATACAGGTCAATTTATAATATGTTAGATGATTTAGAATAAAAACGTGGTCTCATATAACAGGTGGTTGTTTAATACAGGTCAACTTGTTACATGATTTGGTAGAATAAAAATGTGATCTCTTAACACAGGTGGCTGCTTAACACAGGTCAGTTTATACTATTATTTGATGGTTTGGGAGAATAAAAATGTGGTCTCTAGACACAGGCGGCTGCTTTATACGGATCAGTTATACTATTGGATTATTTGGGAGAATTAAAATATAATATCATTACACAGGTAGCTGCTAGGACAGGTTTGACTGTAGTACTGTGACAGCCATTTTATTGCAGTGCATGGGATGTAGAGGTAGTTGGCCGTTAAAAAGCACACATGAGTATTACTTCGTGTTCCAACCATATCTGTTACATACATTTTAAAAAAACCTGTGGTTTGTGCTGTATTGTCAGATGGAATGTTGGGGTCCGTATGCATACAAACCGTTCATTGTGGTTATTACTACACTACAGCAGTCATGAATTCATTATCTGCTACCAGTTAATTCTGACAGTTATCGAGAGGAAACCCATAGGGTCGATTTCACATGTCTGGGTTTCATAACACCAGGTTATATGATAACCTAGGTTTAACACTGGTTTACATAAATCACTGAAAAACTTGACCAAGACCTACACACCCGTGGTGCATTTCACATGTGTGTGTTTTACCCGTGTTTACAAAACCACGCTTTTTACATGGGTTACCCGCAGATCTAGAAAGGGACATAAGCGAGGCATTGCTTACACTTCATTACTTTGTAGTTCAAACTCTTTGATAGTATATTATTGGCATTCGCGTACAAGATGGGGGGAGGTGGGGGGATCAGCCATCTCCTCTCCTCCCCCCCCCCCCCCCCCCCACAGTGTGGGGCAAACCATATTCGGGCAAAAATGATGGAGATGTTTGGCCAAAATAAGCTGGCCTGAAAACGTTTCACTGTGTATTTCCATAATTCTACTCACAATATTAGTTATAATCCACGTAAAATGTGTACAGAACCCTACATACCTGTTGGTAATAGTGCACAGATGAATAAACGTTGTTACCCAGAATTAGGCATTTCCCTTTAATTGGGGCAAAATCCAGCCTCCCCCACCCCACACTCCAAAACCAAAAAGGAACCCGTACACCTGATGGTAACGAGAATACGTTTTGTTAAATTTTCAAATCTGTAGGCCGATCTCGCCTTTTTTTCCCTTTATTAAGATGAGACAACATGAAAGCATGTCATAATAAGACTGCAATTTGTGATAGACGTTTAAAGAATTTTCGTTCATGACTGTTTGAGTTAGCCCCACTAGCCCTGATTCCACTAGCCCTGGTTCCACTAGCCCCAGATTGTCAGTCATATTGGCTGTTACTGCCACCGGTTGTCATCCCCATTATAAACAAACTAAATCAAATAAGTATTTACAAAAATTAATATAGTTAAATGTTTTATTCGATAGTGTTTATGGTAATAGCACTGTATTAGCACTTCAATAATACATTCATCCAAAATTGCTACTTTATTGCCTCTAGCACCCTCTACAAAGGTTACCTCCGCCATAACGCGCAGCGAGCATTTATCTGTATAGTCACATTTGCAACATTCATATATAAAGGTCCCTACTAATTATGTATTGACAGTAATGGTGATATTAAAACAACACATGTTTATAGATAAAGGAATTGTACGAAGAGGATTAAGTAAGTACTCCACGTTTTCAATTGAGGCATTAAGGGTATCTCATCTATTGTGTCTACCTAATCAGTAAAACAAGACGTGTTTATTTATTAATAGTTTATATGTACAGGGGAGTAGTCTAAAGAAATGGAACATCCATGGCAGCCATTAATTGGTCATTTTTCAGGGCTAGTGAAATCGGGGATAGTGGGATGATTCCGACTGTTTTTAGTGTTAAAATTATAACAAAATGTCATTTTAGTGCAATTCATTATATATATATATATTTTTAGCAGAATAAAGATAACTTTTGTTTAGGAAAACTATCTGTGAGTGTGATTAAAATACAAAGCAATAGCAATACCCAGAACAGTGTGTAAAGTGGTTTATATCGTTTTTTTTACATGTACGTACATGTGCGTCTAAAATAAAGGCGTTTCAAGAAAAAATAGTTGGGGTAATAAATAGAATACTAAATGAGATACCGGTTATTATCAAATTTATGTCCCTCGCTAAAGTTCATGACAACTAAAAATTATTTCACTCATGATTTTTTTTTATAATAACTGGTATCTTGTTTATTATCATCTATATATCTCAGGCGCTTTGTTGTTAGTTCGCCACGAACATGGTGAATAATTGTTGTGTGAAGGGGTGGATCTAATTTTCTTACACACCCTTTGGTGAGAACATCATTTGTTATTTTGTACACATACTTGTTAACATGTACGTGTGTTAACAATTTCAAGACATATGACTGGCTACTTCTAGGTGATGTTTAGGTCACCAATGTCATTCATCCAATGGAAAAACAGCACAATCGAAATCAATTACACTGTAATGTATAGTTAACCTGACAACCTGACGCATAACTTAGCTACAAGCGGAAGGGCTGTAAATAACTTTTAGTCGAAAAAGATGTTAAAATTTGCTTAAAACCTGATTTGCTGATTAAAAACGTATCAAACTCGCTTTCGCTCGTAAGATACATTTTAAAACAACTTGTAAGATAAATGGTATCTAACGGCCACTCATGTATTATTACCTATATACAGTCGTGCTAAAAGAAAATTTTAAAAAGACAAAATGGCATCTTGTCAAAAAAAAAAGGGGGGGGGGGGTCGAACCCCCTGATCCCCCACCCTTTATCTGCAACTGTAGTGGGTTAAAATGGTCTCTAAAAATACGTTCACATTTAATGTCTCTGCCATACTGATGTAAAACACTATTTTGCTGGCTAAATTATCTATGAAGAAAAGTTACTTTGAGCAAACCCAGTGTTAAGTTAGGGTTATTGAAAACCAGACATGTGAAATGCACAGTAAACATGACCCAGGGTTTAACCTAGGTTTAACCCATATGTTTCCAAAACCCACCGATAACCTAGACATATGAAGTCGGCCCATAGTCTTCAGTTTGTTTTGTTTAATGATACCACTAGAGCACATTGATTTATTAATCATTCGCTATTCGATATCAAGCATTTGGTTATTGTGGGGCATGGTCTTCAGAGGAAACTTGGTTTATTTTATATTAGTAATATATATGAATGTATTTCGTATGCCCACAAATGTCACAACTTGATTAACATGCTTATATCCCCCCCCCCCCCCCCCCAGTATTATAGCAAGGAGTGTTTTATATGCACTCTTCCACAGACACCTTATACCACAGCCTTTCATATACCAGACATTGGGCACTGGTTGGGACGGGAAAATAACCAAAGGGTCTGCCGATGAGATTTGATCCCATTACCCAAGCATCTCAGGCAAGTGCTCTGCTTACTGACTTAGCTAAATCCGTCCCCTTATTAACAAAAACGTTTTGTTTAATCACACCACTAGAGCACATTGACGTATTAATCACTGTCTAATGGATGTCAAACATTTGGTAATTCTGACATATAGTCTTAGAGAGGAAACCCGCTATATTTTTCCATTAGTAGCAAGGGATCTTTTAAATATATGTACCATCCCACAAACAGGATGGCACATACCACGGCCTTTGATATACCAGTGGTGGTGCACTGGCTGGAACGAGAAATAGCCCAACGGGCTGGAATGAGAAATAGCCCAACGGGCTGGAATGAGAAATAGCCCAACGGGCCCACCGACGACGAGTGCTTTAACCCTGGGCTACTTGCCGCCCCTCACCTTCATACAAAGACCACCTGCTCATGTAAGCCATCTTATGCATTGGGTGCCCTTTATACACAGTGTTGAAGACGAAGTGAAATTTGAGGGGAGTGTATTAAATCTATCATACAGCACATGTACATGTTTGACTACCACATCGTTAAGAGGATATTGTATTATAATTGGGTTCAATATCTTGTTTGCCATGCATGATAGCCGACTCTTGGTAAATATTCGCGTGCGTTATGAAAAACGTCCCAGCCGGATGAGTAATGCGATAGCTGCGTCACACTGACCGCAGCCCGTCTTTGTCAACAGTTCCGTGTTTGCCACCAATTAGTTCCCCGTGATAAAATGTCACGACGCCCTACACGGTTACTTCTGAAAACAAAATCTTTTGTGAATGTTGTCAGATAAAAAAAAAAGAGTTAGGATATTGTATGATGAGAGTTAGTGTGTCAAGCATCATGTAGGTAAGGGTAGTTCTTGAAACAGTCACAAGAGGGGATCTGGGGGTACAGTGACGTAGGAAGGTGCCAAAAGGGGGATGAGGGGCACACATACATATATATAAATATAATTAGATATAAACCATACTGGATCACGAAAAGTGGAAGGGGCACATGACCCGTTACCCATCCCCCACCCCCACCCCCCCCACCCCCACCCCCCACCACCCCCACACTCCCGCTTCCTACGCCAGTGGGGTATGAGACGTTTTCTTCTTCTGTTGTTTTTTAAAATCAATATTACCCAGATAGAGAATAAGCTAATAATTGTGTTGTTTCATTGTCATTAAAAATAATTAAGCACCTTTTTGGGGTGGGGGATTAAAAAAAAATATCACATCACCTAGAAAGCACAATGTTATTTAAATTACGTTTGCGTGGGGGGGGGGGGGGCATGCAGCTGACCTATAATACTTAATTGCATTGCCTCCTAACACGGGCACCCCCACTCCCACCCCCACCCCCCGTGATAACTTCTGGGCTAGCCCATATGTAATAGTAAATTAAACGGCGTAGCTTGAAGTATTTCATACACAAGTGTAAAGCGGTTCTGTGCTTCATACTTGCATGAACGTCAAATATTATGTTTAATTTTTTTATAATTCCATGTGGATAATAATTCCATTGATATAAAATGCTGTGAAATAACAATCGAACTATTTCTTCAGGATATTAAGACACGGAATCAGGCGAATCCACATTCTGTAGTTCGGCTTTTTCCGTCAGTAGCCGAATGAGGGAATTTTGACATTCTTTTATACATAAATACAAACAATGTTAAACAGTAAATAATATTTACTAATTAACTACTAACTAATAAAGAATAGTTTTATTAATTTCAAATAAAGAAAATAGCTGAAACGATCTCTTCTTTTGTTTTCTAAGCATGATTGCTGAAAGTAGTGCAATAAATGAGATTCATGCAGTTATGAACGTCGTTTTTCTAAGTCACATGGTATCAATTGGACCAATCCAAGCGTTTATAGCAAAATAGTATTTACAGATTGGAACTGTATAGTCATAAAGAAGGTATGTAATTATGAAAAAAAAAAAAGCTATAGTGGTTTTGTACTGTAGAGAGATCTTTTTTTTCTTTTTTCTTTTTCTTTTCTTTTTTGTTTTTTGTTTGGGGGGGGGGGGGGGGGGGTAAGTCTTAATTAAGCGGGCAACACAGACTGCGCGAACGATAGTTTCATTCACATTCGTGGAAACATGTTGAAGATATCCACTGGCTCCTAACTGATTTTGTTAAGAATATATTTTGTTTGTTTTGTGGGGTTTTTTTTTCTAGTGAATTTAATCCAATGTCAGTTTACGCGTATGTATATATTTTTAATGTGATCATGAGAAATGTATAATAACGATAAAGACGTGAAATTGTTGATCACATTAAACGCGCTCTCTCACAGGTGGCTGACCTAATTATTGACCCAGCAAGGTATTATATGACAATATATATATATACATTTGATTTGTACCTAAAAGTACTTTATTTAACCATCTACATAACCACCATATCACACTTATTATTGATATTTTATAAAAAATGATTGAATTATGGGTATGGTCCATAATTCTGAGAAAATTAACGGCTACTTGGAGAGCAGAGGTGTGACGTATTATTTTGAGTCACGTGACGGGCATTCCCGGAATAACAGCAGTGTGAAAACGATTTACCAAGCTCGTGTAACGAGAACGCTTGACCGTTCTATGCGACGTAGGGTAAATAGAAAAACAACAACAATAAAAATAAGTTATTAAAAAATAATAAAAACATGTACTGAATGATAATAAGCTTATACATTAATTTATTTTAGTAACAGAAGCATGTTAAACGTCGACAATCCCTACTAGTTAGGCCTTTGCACCTATAGATAAATGTATCGTTAGTCGTATGCGAAAAACTCTAAACATATAAAAATGCAAGATTAACGTGTGTGCACACACGCGCATACGGCAGGCTGAACTTGTCCCTGAACGTAGAATTGGATTCAACTGGGTTATATAATAATTCAATCTAATTAAAATTAGCTCCACTATTACATGTGGATCCAACAGCAGCCCGTTGGAGCTCATGTCCAGTTGACCTTTCATTCGACCAATCAAAACCTTACTTGTAGAATCATGCCAGATTGGTAATAATTAAGCCAACCTTTGGACAACAAAACATGCGGCAGTACACTGGGGTTTTTTTTATGCTATACATTAAACCGAATGACCACTTTGCGAACCAGTCAAAATAATTTAATAATAATAATAATAATAATAAATGGCGAGTTCATGTTCTGAATGTTTATTATTTTATTTCAGCGTATTCGCAATTATTTTCGTTATGAAATTAATAATATATTTTTATTATTATTTGCCATGTATATAGCCGGCCCCCATTTGCCAAGTCTCTATACACGGCGGTCGTTTATATAAAATTCAAAAATACATTATACGGTTGTCGTATATATAGCCTCATCACTACGAGTCTGTTTTGCCGTAATTTTTTAACTTATAAACATGAAGAGTTCTAACTTTTAAAAATGATGCGTGTCATGGAATTCCCTAGATCGTAGTTGAATTAAAAGGTTTTGAATCATACAGTAACTAGGTTTGGTATTCCAAATGAATGTACTTTCCATTTATAATCCATATTTAGAGAAATAAGGCCCACTAAATTCGTGCTTGAGCGCCTTTAATGTCATCATTAATTCATTACGCTATAGATTTTCCCCCACTTACATAGATACTTTGTAAGCTAAATAATGTTTTTTGTTTTTTTTTTAAAGAAAAAAAAATTTAAAATTAAATAGTGAAATTGGACATTGATATTGTTTCTGTATTCGGGGGCTCACAAGTGTTTATCCATCAAGCCTCTCCATTGAGTGAACATTATTCCTACACACTGTTTGAGTTTCCATTTTGTATTTTAACTTTCTTTTCATACTTAGATCCATTTAGGTTTCAAGCACGCTTTCCTGGGGATATGCCCGTTTCTCACCTATCTGGGCTGAGGACAGTTTGTTGCTGAAACATTTTAACGACTAAAATTACATATTAAGTAAATTTTTGTATATAAAATATTAGTGGCTGTTTGTTAAATGTGTTTCCGATTGTTCTAGTGTTTGTACTAGGTTAAACTATTTTATTTCCGTGTGTGTGTTGTCTCTGTGTGCGTGAGTGTGTGCGTGTGCGTATGTGAGAGGATTGTGTATGTGTGTGCGTGAGTGTGTGCGTGTGTTTGAGTGTTATGTGTGTGAGAGAGTGTTGTGTCGTCTATGTGTGTCTGTGTGTGTGTGTGTGTGTGTGTAATGGGAGGCCAAATTCTGTTTGAGCTATTAAAATTATTAGAAATACCAAAAACACATTGGATATACCCAGACACTGATATTCTAAACTATATTTACTAGTGTCGTTAAAATAGTTTATTAGTTGTAAACATCTTACAACGGCAACACACTAAGGACACATTCTTCAATATTCAGTGACAAATAGTCTGTGTAGTAACCTTGCACCTGCCTATTGAGATGTTAAAACTCACACTGGATTAAAAGTAGGCCGGCGAGTTGAACCTACTAATTGCTATTTTCGAAATTCTGCCCATTTTCAACTCTACTCTACTAGTTATCAGGCCACCGATCTTATCGGAGGTGGGACTCTGGATGGGCGTGTTGGAAACCCTAGTGGTATATGAGCACGTTAAACTAGTTATCAGGCCACCGATCTTATCGGAGGTGGGACTCTGGATGGGCGTGTTGGAAACCCTAGTGGTATATGAGCACGTTAAACTAGTTATCAGGCCACCGATCTTATCGGAGGTGGGACTTGGGATGGGCGTGTTGGAAACCCTAGTGGTATATGAGCACGTTAAACTAGTTATCAGGCCACCGATCTTATCGGAGGTGGGACTGGATGGGCGTGTTGGAAACCCTAGTGGTATATGAGCTCGTTAAATTAGTTATTATCATCATCATCTTTTAACCTAGTACCTACCACACTTAAGAACAAACAATTTTTTTTTGTTTAACGACACCACTAGAGCTCATTGATTAATTACTAATTTGGCATTTGGATGTCAGACATCTGGTAATTCTGAGACGTAAAGTAAAAATAAAGTTGGTTTTGTTTAACAACACTACTAGAGTATGCCCTACATTGGTTAATCTTCGACCGGCCTCGGTGGCGTCGTGGTTAGCCATCGGTCTACAGGCTGGTAGGTACTGGGTTCGGATCCCAGTCGAGGCATGGGGTTTTTAATCCAGATACCCACTCCAAACCCTGAGTGAGTGCTCCGCAAGGCTCAATAGGTAGGTGTAAACGACTTGCACCGACCAGTGATCCATAACTGGTTCAACAAAGGCCATGGTTTGTGCTATCCTGCCTGTGGGAAGCGCAAATAAAAGATCCCTTGCTGCTTGTCGTAAAAGAGTAGCCTATGTGGCGACAGCGGGTTTCCTCTCAAAATCTGTGTGGTCCTTAACCATATGTCTGACGCCATATAACCGTAAATAAAATGTGTTGAGTGCGTCGTTAAATAAAACATTTCTTTCTTTGGTTAATCTTCAGAGGAAACTCGCTACAGTTTCATATTAGCACAAAGAGCTCTGTTATGTGCATTTTCTAACATACAAAACACCACATACCATATGGACTTTGATAAATCAGCCATGGCCAGTTAGTTGGGTTTGAAAAAAAACAACAATGGTTCCGTCGAAGAGGTTCGACCTAGCAACCCAAGCACTTCAACAGAACACTGCCAACTAAACTACTACCCCCCCCCCCCCTACACACACACACACACACACACACACATACACACACACACACACACACACACACACACACACACACACACACACACACGCAAGGATATAACCACTATATATACTAATGAGTCCAGTTCCCACACCCCGCTTCTGCAGACATGTTTGTCTACCGACAGTCATTCTGTTTTTAAATTTAGATAAAACAGCTTGTTAATTATTTCCCTTTGACCAGCTGTAGCGTAATCCTTGACCACACATGTGTCCTGTTCTGTTGGTCACTCCGTCAACTGGAGTATTTGTATTTTCTGAACACTTTTAAAAGGTATTTATTTATAAAGACTACATTTAAGTGCTCTAGGTTTTAAAGCTTGGAAATCTTGAGGAAAATAATTAAGTTGCCAAAACTTGCAAACTTTTGTCACTTCTTTTAGCAGTAGGCCTAGAGGTAAGA
>NC_054703.1:5941762-5951762 GCF_016097555.1 Gigantopelta aegis
TATGTAATAGTAGTCTCCAAAATAGTACACGGGTTGGCACTGTCTTTGATATGTAATAGTAGTTTCCAAAATAGTACACGGGCTGAGTTTGTCCTTGGTATGTAATATTAGTATCCAAAATAGTACACAGGCTTGGACCGTCTTTGATATGTAATAGTTGTCTCCAAAATAGTACACGGGCTGGGACTGTCTTTGTCATGTAATAGTAGTCTCCAAAATAGTACACGGGCTGGGACTGTATTTGAAATTAGGTAATAGTAGTCTCCAAAATAGTACACGGGCTGGGACTGTCTTTGACATGTAATAGTAGTCTCCAAAATAGGACACAGGCTGGGACTGTCTTTAATATTAGATAATAGTCTCCAAAATAGTACACGGGCTGGGATTGTCTTTGATATGTAATAATAGTTTCCAAAATAGTACACGGGCTGGAACTGTCTTTGATATATAATAGTTGTCTCCAAAATAGTACACGGACTGGGACTGTCTTTGATATGTAATAGTAGTCTCCAAAATAGTACACGGGCTGGGACTGTCTTTGATATTAGGTAATAGTAGTTTCCAAAATAATACACGAGCTGGGACTGTCTTTCATATGTAATAGTAGTCTCCAAAATAGTACACGGACTGGGATAGTCTTTGATATGTAATAGTAGCCTCCAAAATAGTACATAGGCTGGGACTGTCTTTGATATGTAATAGTAGTCTCCAAAATAGTACACGGACTGGGACAGTCTTTGATATGTAATAGTAGTCTCCAAAATAGTACACGGACGTGTAATATGTAATTACTGGTAATTAAAGGTAGGAGAGTAATTGTTAACAATGTTGTTCGGACTTTTAGAGACAGTAGAGGTCAAATTCTTCCAGTCGGCGACTATTATTAAATGTGTACATAATAAAATATGTGTCTGTCTTTCTGTCTGTCTGACTACGTTGTTTTGGTTTCCTTTTATGTTTTGATGTTTGTCGATCGACGTTCATGATTCAGGATAAAAACATACAAACGCCAATATGATTTCTTTTTATGCTATTTGGTAAATATTATCTTTCAAATGTTGCAGTTTATACTATATTAATTTATATTATTTATTATTAATATTATTCCTTTGTGTTTGACATTTTTATGTCTCCCATCCCTAGTACCATCTGAACGTATATTCAGTAAATTTGGTGACATTGTAACAACACTGAGGGTGGCACTGATTTCTGAAGTAGTAGATATGCTAATGACAAACTGAAAGTAATGAATTTCGTTAAACCGTTTATTCCTTCTGTTTTCATTAAAAAAAACACGCATACATATTAAACTTAAATAATATCAGCTGTATCGCAGTACATATTGCAATACAGTGTTGTCTCGCAGTATATCGCAATTTTGATTTCATCGAGTCGTTGCACGCCTAACTTGGACTGTCTTTCACATGTAATAGTAGTTTTCAAAATAGTACACGGGCTGGGACTGTCACTGCCATGTAATAGTAGTCTCCAAAATAGTACACAGGCTGTGACTGTCTTTGATATGTAATAGTAGTCTCCAAAATAGTACACGGGCTGGGACTGTCTTTGGTATGTAATAGTAGTCTCCAAAATAGTACACAGGCTGGGACTGTCTTTGATATGTAATGGTAGTCTCCAAAATATTACACAGGCTGCCACTGTCTTTGATATGTAATAGTAGTCTCCAAAATAGTACACAGGCTGAGACTGTCTTTGATATGTAATGTTAGTCTCTAAAATAGTACACTGGCTGGCACTGTCTTTGACATGTAATAGTAGTCTCCAAAATAGTACACAGGCTGGGACTCTCTTTGATATGTAATGGTAGTCTCCAAAATAGTATACGGGCTGGGACTGTCTTTGGTATGTAATAGTAGTCTCCAAAATAGTACACGGGCTGGGACTGTCTTTGGTATGTAATAGTAGTCTCCAAAATAGTAAACTGGCTGGGACTGTTTTTATCATGTAATAGTTGTCGCAAAATAGTAGACGTGCTGGGACTGTCTTTCATATGTAACAGTAGTCTCCAAAATAGTACACAGGCTTGGACTGTCTTTGATATGTAATAGCAGTCTCCAAAATAGTAAACTGGCTGGGACTGTCTTTGATATGTAATAGTAGTCTCCAAAATAGTACACAGGCTTGGACTGTCTTTGATATGTAATAGCAGTCTCCAAAATAGTAAACTGGCTGGGACTGTCTTTGATATGTAATAGTAGTCTCCAAAATAGTACACGGGCTGGCACTGTCTTTGATATGTAATAGTAGTTTCCAAAATAGTACACGGGCTGGCTTTGTCCTTGGTATGTAATAGTAGTATCCAAAATAGTACACCGACTGGCACTGTCTTTGATATCTCATAGTAGTCTCCAAAATAGTACACGGGCTTGGACTGTTTTTATCATGTAATAGTAGTCTCAAAATAGTAGGCGTGCTGGGACTGTCTTTCATATGTAACAGTAGTATCCAAAATAGTACACAGGCTTGGACTGTAGTCTCCAAAATAGTACACTGGTTGGGACTGTCTTTGATATGTAATAGTAGTCTCCAAAATAGTACACAGGCTGGGACTCATTGACATGTAATAGTAGACTCCAAAATAGTACCAGGGCTGGGAATGTCTTTGACATGTAATAGTAGTCTCCAGAATAGTCCACAGGCTGGTACTCTCTTTGATATGTAATAGTAGTCTCCAAAATAGTACACAGGCTGGGACTTATTGACATGTAATAGTCGACTCCAAAATAGTACACGTGCTGGGACTGTCTTTGACAATGAATAGTAGTCTCCAAAATAGTACACGGCCTTGGACTGTCTTTGACATGTAATAGTAGTCTGCAAAATAGTACACGGGCTGAGACTGTGTTTGATATGTAATAGTAGTCTCCAAAATAGTACATGGGCTGGGACTGTCCTTGGTATGTAATAGTAGTCTCCAAAATAGTACACGGACTGGTACTGTCTTTGATATCTCATAGTAGTCTCCAAAATAGTACACCTGCTTGGACTGTTTTTATCATGTAATAGTAGTCTCAAAATAGTAGACGTGCTTTCACTGTCTTTCATATGTAATAGTAGTCTCCAAAATTGTATACAGACTAGGACTGTCATTGATATGATATTATAGTAGTGTCCAAAATAGTAGACGGGCTGGGACTGTGTTTGATATTAGGTAATAGTAGTTTCCAAAATAATACACGGGCTAGGACTGTCATTGATATGTAATAGTAGCCTCCAAAATAGTACACAGGCTGGGACTGTCTTTGATATATAATAGTAGTCTCCAAAATTGTATACAGACTAGGACTGTCATTGATATGATATTATAGTAGTCTCCAAAATAGTAGACTGGCTGGGACTGTGTTTTATACTAGGTAATAGTAGTTTCCAAAATAATACACGGGCTAGGACTGTCATTGATATGTAATAGTAGACTCCAAAATGGTACACAGGCTGGGACTGTCTTTGATATGTAATAGTAGTCTCCAAAATAGTACACGGGCTGTGACTGTCTTTGACATGTAATATTAGTCTGCAAAATAAAACACGGGCTGGCACTGTCTTGAATATGTCATAGTAGTCTCTAAAATAGTACACTGGCTTGGAATGTCTTTCGCGTATATAAGTGGTCTGTAAAATAGTACACGGGCTGGGACTGTCTTTGATATGTAATAGTAGTCTCCAAAATAGTACTCTGGCTGTGACTGTCTTTGACATGTAATATTAGTCTCCAAAATAGTACACGGGCTGTGACTGTCTTTGACATGCAATAGTAGTCTCCAAAATAGTACACTGACTGGGACTGTCTTTGATATGCAATAGTAGTCTCCAAAATAGTACACGGGCTGTGACTGTCTTTGACATGCAATAGTAGTCTCCAAAATAGTACACGGACTGGGACTGTCTTTGACGTGTAATATGTAATTACTGGTAATTAAAGGTAGGAGAGTAATTGTTAACAATGTTGTTCGGACTTTTAGAGACAGTAGAGGTCAAATTCTTCCAATCGACGACTATTATTAAATGTCTACATAATACAATATGTGTCTGTCTTTCTGTCTGTCTGACTACGTTGTTTTGGTTTCCTTTTATGTTTTGATGTTTGTCGATCGACGTTCATGATACAAGATAAAAACATACAAACGTCACTATGATTTCCTTTTATGCTATTTGGAAAATATTATCTTTTAAATGTTACAGTTTATACTATATTAATTTTGTATTATTTATTATTATTATTATTGCTTTCTGTTTGACATTTCTATGTCTCCCATCCCTAGTACCATCTGAACGTATATTCAGTAAATTTGGTGACATTGTAACAACACTGAGGGTGGCACTGATTTCTGAAGTAGTAGATATGCTGATGACAAACTGAAAGTAATAAATTTCGTTAAACCGTTTATTCCTTCTGTTTTCATAAAAAAAAACCCGCATACATATTAAACTTAAATAATATCAGCTGTATCGCAGTACATATTGCAATACAGTGTTGTATCGCAGTATATCGCAATTCGGATTTCATCGTGTCGTTGCACGCCTAACTTGGACTGTCTTTCACATGTAATAGTAGTTTCCAAAATAGTACACGGGCTGGGACTGTCACTGCCATGTAACAGAGTCTCCAAAATAGTACACGGGCTGGGACTGTCTTTGATATGTAATAGTAGTCTCCAAAATAGTACACGGGCTGGGACTGTCTTTGACATGTAATGGTAGTCTCCAAAATAGTACACGGGCTGGGACTGTCTTTGGTATGTAATAGTAGTCTCCAAAATAGTACACGGGCTGGTACTGTCTTTGATATGTAATGGTAGTCTCCAAAATAGTACACGGGCTGGGACTGTCTTTGGTATGTAATAGTAGTCTCCAAAATAGTACACGGGCTGGGACTGTCTTTGACATGTAATGGTAGTCTCCAAAATAATACACGGGCTGGCACTCTCCATAGAGTCATAGACATTCCCAGCCCTTGTACTATTCTGGAGTCTACTATTACATGTCAATGAGTCCCAGCCTGTGTACTATTTCGGAGACTACTATTACATACCAAAGACAGTCCCAGCCCGTGTACTATTTTGGAGACTACCATTACATATCAAAGACAGTCCCAGCCAGTGTACTATTTTGGAGACTACTATGAGATATCAAAGACGGTACCAGTCCGTGTACTATTTTGTATACTACTATTACATACCAGGGACAAACCCAGCCCGTGTACTATTTTGGAGACTACTATTACATATCAAAGACAGTCCAAGCCTGTGTACTATTTTGGAGACTACTGTTACATATGAAAGACAGTCCCAGCACGTCTATTTTGAGACTACTATTACATGATAAAAACAGTCCAAGCCCGTGTACTATTTTGGAGACTATTATCTAATATTAAAGACAGTCCCAGCCCGTGTCCTATTTTGGAGACTACTATTGCATTTCAAAGACAGTCCCAGCCCGTGTACTGTTTTGGAGACTACTATTACCTAATTTCAAATACAGTCCCAGCCCGTGTACTATTTTGGAGACTACTATTATATGACAAAGAGAGTCCCAGCCCATGTACTATTTTGGAGACTACTATTACATATCAAAGACAGTCCCAGCCCGTGTACTATTTTGAAGACTACTATTACATATCAAAGACAGTCCCAGCCCGTGTACTATTTTGGAGACTACTATTACATACCAAAGACAGTCCCAGCCCGTGTACTATTTTGGAGACTACCATTACATAGCAAAGACAGTACCAGCCCGTGTACTATATTGGAGACTACCATTACATGTCAAAGACAGTCCCAGCCTGTGTACTATTTTGGAGACTACCATTACATGTCAAAGACAGTCCCAGCCCGTGTACTATTTTGGAGACTACTATTACATACCAAAGACAGTCCCAGCCCGTGTACTATTTTGGAGACTACCATTACATAGCAAAGACAGTACCAGCCCGTGTACTATATTGGAGACTACCATTACATGTCAAAGACAGTCCCAGCCTGTGTACTATTTTGGAGACTACCATTACATGTCAAAGACAGTCCCAGCCTGTGTACTATTCTGGAGACTACCATTACATGTCAAAGACAGTCCCAGCCCGTGTACTATATTGGAGACTACCATTACATGTCAAAGACAGTCCCAGCCCGTGTACTATTTTGGAGACTACCATTACATGTCAAAGACAGTGCCAGCCCGTGTACTATTTTGGAGACTACTATTACATATCAAAGACAGTCCCAGCCCGTGTACTATTTTGGAGACTCTGTTACATGGCAGTGACAGTCCCAGCCCGTGTACTATTTTGGAAACTACTATTACATGTGAAAGACAGTCCAATTTAGGCGTGCAACGACACAATGAAATCAGAATTGCGATATACTGCGATACAAATAGTACACGGGCTTGGACTGTTTTTATCATGTAATAGTAGTCTCAAAATAGTAGACGTGCTGGGACTGTCTTTCATATGTAACAGTAGTCTCCAAAATAGTACACTGGCTGGGACTGTCTTTGATATGTAATAGTAGTCTCCAAAATAGTACACAGGCTGGTACTGTCTTTGATATGTAATAGTAGTCTCCAAAATAGTACACGGGCTGGGACTGTTCTTGGTATGTAATAGTAGTATCCAAAATAGTACACAGGCTGGGACTGTTTTTGGTATGTAATAGTGGTCTCCAAAGTTGTACACGGACTGGGACTGTCTTTGACATGTAATAGTAGTCTCCAAAATAGTACATGGGCTTGGGCTGTTTTTATGATGTAATAGTAGTCTCCAAAATAGTAGACGGGCTGGGACTGTCTTTGATATGTAACAGTAGTCTCCAAAATAGTTCATGGGCCGGGACTATCTTTGACATGTAATAGTAGTCTCCAAAATAGGACACGGGCTGGGACTGTCTTTGACATGTAATAGTAGTCTCCAAAATAGTACACGGGCTCAGACTCTTTGACTTGTAATAGTTGTCTCCAAAATAGTACACAGGCTGGGATTGTCTTTGATATGTAATAGTAATCTCCAAAATAGTAAACGGGCTGGGACTCTTTGATATGTAATAGTAGTCTCCAAAATAGTACATGGGCTGGGACTCTTTGATTTGTAATAGTTGTCTCCAAAGTTGTACACGGGCTGGGACTGTCTTTGATATGTAATAGTAGGCTCCAAAATAGTACACGGACTGGGACTGTCTTTGATATATAATAGTAGTGTTCAAATAGTATACATGCTGGAACTGTTTTTGATATGTAATAGTAGTCTCCAACATTGTAGATGGGCTGGGACTGTCCTTGATATATAATAGTAATCTCCAAAATAGTACACTGGCTGGCACTGTGCTTGACATATATAATAAGTCTCGAAAATAGTATACGGTTGGCACGGCTGACCTGTAGTAGTAGTATCCAAAATAGTACACAGGGTGTTTGACATACCTGTTCGTCACTTGAACTGGATTATTTTATATATTTTCTGTTCTATGGATGGACAACTGTTCGTAGAATATAAACTGTTTTATAGTTCACAAACACAATCATTTACTTTTGAAAATATCAGGCGAGTGATAAGTCACTCTCGTCATAAGGTCCAGGCGAGTGATTTGCATTCCATAGCAACATTCTTGAGTAACCTTGCATATCGTGACAAAAAGAAAGTTTTGAATGTAAACATAGGATAATCACTGAATGAGGCTGGCTTGGGTTAAAGCAGCTTCTACTCAACAAGCAGCGGGAGGTGCACTGTTGGCATATTTATAGGTGGATAATAAAAATCACTGCGTGGATGAAAGTAAGATGAGTTGGTCCCAAGCTCGATGACACACTTTAGATCTTCCAGACATGTTTGTTGATTATTAATTCAAAATCAAACAAAATAAACACCCCTAATACCTTCTTATTATACAGCGGAATGAAAAATGTTAACAGAATAAAAAGAGAGCCACTTGACTTGTAACAGGTCATAGACTGTTTCATTTATCCATTGATTAGTTCTCTTTCAGTACTTCTGTTCATCCTAAAACTTGGGAGACAAGTAAATGTTCATTCCTGGCTGGTTTCAGAGAGGCTGATAAAGAAACAAGATGTTGTGAATCAGATCAAAACCTTGAAGGTGCTCTGTCTTAAAAGAGAAAACATGTCTAGCAGTGATGATCGATGTGTCGAACGTGAGGTCTCTTCAAAACATTGTCAAAACATCCCTCATCTGGAGGAACAAACGTCAGCATCTTCTTGTGAGAAACCTTTTCAATGTGGGATGTGCTTAAAGTGTTTCTCTTACAAGTGGCGAATTAAGCAGCATATGAGGATCCACATTGGTGAACGACCATATCAGTGTGAGGTGTGCACAAAGTGTTTTTTTGAGAAAAGATACTTGAAAAAGCATATATTAATTCACAATGGAGTTAGGAATTTCAAATGTGATGTGTGTTCAAAATTATTCTTACTAAAGGCAATTTTGAAACGACACATGTTGATACACACAGGTATTAAGAATTTCAAATGCGAGGTATGTGCAAAATGTTTCTCACAAAATACTGACCTGAAACGACATATGTTGGTTCACACTGGTGTTAAGAATTTCAAATGTGAGGTTTGTGCAAAATGTTTCACATGCAATGGCGCATTGAAACAACATATTAACATTCACAATGGTGTAAAAAATTTCAAATGTGAGGTATGTGTAAAATGTTTCTCACAAAATACCCATTTGAAACAACATATGTTGGTTCACACTGGTGTTAAGAATTTCAAATGTGAGATATGTGTAAAATGTTTCTCACAAAATATCCATTTGAAACGACACATGTTGGTTCACACTGGTGTTAAGCATTTCAAATGTGAGGTATGTGGAAAATGTTTCTCACAAAATACCATCTTGACACGACATATGTCTGTTCACACAGGTGTGAATAATTTCAAATGTAAGGTATGTGCAAAATCTTTCTCCCTAAATACCATCTTGAAACAACATATGTCTGTTCACACTTGAGTTAGGCATTTCAAATGTTATGTATGTGCAAAATCTTTCTCACAAAATACCCACTTGAAACAAAATATGTTGGTTCACATTGGTGTTAAGAGTTTCCAATGTGAGGTATGTGCAAAATGTTTCTCAAGTAATATCAGCTAATGACATATGTTAGTTCATACTGCTGTTAGAATTTTCAAATGTGAGGTATGTGCAAAATGTTTCTCAAGGAATACCAACTTGAAACAACATACAAAGATTCACACTGGTGATAAGAATTTCAAATGTGAGGTATGTGCAAAATGTTTCTCAAGGAATACAGACTTGATCGAACATATGAAGATGCACACTGGTGATAAGAATTTCAAATGTGAGGTATGTGCAAAATGTTTCTCAAGAAATACAGACTTGAAATAACGTATGTGGTAAATGTTTCTCATACAATAGCAGCTTGAATCATCGTATCTTTGTTCACACAGGTAATACACAGTTCAAGTGTAACATGTGCACAAAATGTTTCTTTCGCGGTTATCAGATGAAACGCTATCTGTTAATCCATGCAAATGAGAAACTTCACACGTTTAAAATGCACAGACTGGGTGATGGGATCAACACTCGTCAAACTGGTTTAACATACAACACCATCTCGAAGTGCCTCCTGTCTGTTCATATTAATTAGAGATGTGTGTAGGTCAGTAGAAGTGTGATGGGTCATGGGATGAACACTGGTCAGATTGATTTAACAAACAACACCATCTTGAAGTGCCTCCTGTGTGCTCATATTAATTAGAGAGGTGTGTAGCTCAGCAGAAGTGTGATGGCTCATGGGTTCAACACTCGTCAAACTGATTTAACAAGCAGCACCATGTTGAAGTGCCTCCTGTGTGTTAAGATTAGTTACAGAGGTGTGTAGCTCAGTAGAAGTGTGATGGTTTATGGGTTCAACACTCGTCAAACTGATTTAACAAGCAGCACCATGTTGAAGTGCCTCCTGTGTGTGAAGATTAGTTAGAGGTGTGTAGCTCGGTAGAAGTGTGA
>NC_054703.1:5954262-5999699 GCF_016097555.1 Gigantopelta aegis
AACAGCGAGCTCAACATAGTTTATGCTGGCTATAACAGTGCATATTTTAAAAGTCTGATGTGTCTTCAAAGGAATTTAGTCACAGTACAAGTTTAGACATAGTCCTAGTTTATGCTGTTCATAAAACATTCAAGTGTGATGTAACTACCAACTGATTTTAAACACAGTATAAATAGTTTATCCTGGTTATATGATTTTCAAGTGTGATGTGTCTGCTAAGTGATTTTAAACACAGTATAACTAGTTTATCCTGGTTATATGATTTAGAAGTGTGATGTGTCTGCTAACTGATTTTAGACACTCTATACGTCTAGACAAAATACAAGTTTATGATTTTAGACCGTGTATAACTTTAGACATAATACTAGTTTATACTGGTTATGAGATTTTCAAGTGGTGTATCTACCACAGGTTTCACACACAGTAGCTGACTATTTTATTGCCATTTTATGATATTAATAACATTAACAAGTGTGATGTGTGTACCAGATTAAACTATTTTAATATCATTTTATGATGTTAATAAGATAACAAATGAGAGGTGTCGATGTCTGTCCAAACTATTTTAGTAGTTGTCAAGCACATTTTTTGCTGATATAATTTATAATCTGATCACAAACTATTTTAGTACTTGTGAAACATGGTTTCTGCTGATATTGTAAGTTTATAATGTGATCACAAACTATTTTAGTAGTTGTCAACCATTGTTTCTGCTGACATTGTAAGTTTATAATGTGATCACAAACTATTTTAGTACTTGTCAAGCTTTGTTTCTGGTGATGTTGTAAGTTTATAATGCGATCACAAACTATTTTAGTACTTGTCAAGCATTGTTTCTGCTGATATTGTAAGTTTATAATGTGATCACAAACTATTTTAGTAGTTGTCAACCATTGTTTCTGCTGACATTGTAAGTTTATAATGTGATCACAAACTATTTTAGTATTTGACAAGCATTGTTTCTGCTGATATTGTAAATTTATAATCTGATCACAAACTATTTTAGTAGTTGTCAAGCATTGTTTCTGCTGACATTGTAAGTTTATAATGTGATCACAAACTATTTTAGTAGTTGTCAAGCATTGTTTCTGCTGACATTGTAAGTTTATAATCTGATCACAAACTATTTTAGTACTTGTCAAGCATTGTTTCTGCTGATATTGTAAGTTTATAATGTGATCACAAACTATTTTAGTACTTTTCAAGTACGTTTTCTGCTGATATAGTAAGTTTATATTGTGATCACAAACTATTTTAGTACTTGTTAAACATGGTTTCTACTGATATTGTAAGTTTATAATGTGATCACAAACTATTTTAGTACTTGTCAAGCATTGTTTCTGCTGATATTGTAAGTTTATAATCTGATCACAAATTATTTTAGTACTTGTCAAGCACGTTTTCTACTGATATTGTAAGTTTATAATCTGATCACAAACTATTTTAGTACTTGTTAAACATAGTTTCTACTGATACTGTAAGTTTATAATCTATCACAAACTATTTTAGTACTTGTTAAACATGGTTTCTACTAATACTGTAAGTTTATAATGTGATCACAAACTATTTTAGTACTTGTTAAACATGGTTTCTACTGATATTGTAAGTTTATAATGTGATCACAAACTATTTTAGTACTTGTTAAACATGGTTTCTACTGATATTGTAAGTTTATAATGTGATCACAAACGTTTTTAGTACTTGTTAAACATGGTTTCTACTGATATTGTAAGTTTATAATGTGATCACAAACTATTTTAGTACTTGTCAAGCATTGTTTCTGCTGATATTGTAAGTTTATAATCTGATCACAAATTATTTTAGTACTTGTCAAGCACGTTTTCTACTGATATTGTAAGTTTATAATCTGATCACAAACTATTTTAGTACTTGTTAAACATAGTTTCTACTGATACTGTAAGTTTATAATCTATCACAAACTATTTTAGTACTTGTTAAACATGGTTTCTACTAATACTGTAAGTTTATAATGTGATCACAAACTATTTTAGTACTTGTTAAACATGGTTTCTACTGATATTGTAAGTTTATAATGTGATCACAAACTATTTTAGTACTTGTTAAACATGGTTTCTACTGATATTGTAAGTTTATAATGTGATCACAAACGTTTTTAGTACTTGTTAAACATGGTTTCTACTGATATTGTAAGTTTATAATGTGATCACAAACTATTTTAGTACTTGTCAAGCATTGTTTCTGCTGATATTGTAAGTTTATAATCTGATCACAAACTATTTAGTACTTGTCAAGCACGTTTTCTGCTGACATTGTAAGTTTATAATCTGATCACAAACTATTTTAGTACTTGTCAAGCATTGTTTCTGCTGATATTGTAAGTTTATAATGTGATCACAAACTATTTTAGTACTTTTCAAGTACGTTTTCTGCTGATATTGTAAGTTTATAATCTGATCACAAACTATTTAGTACTTGTCAAGCACGTTTTCTGCTGATATTGTAAGTTTATAATATGATCACAAACTATTTTAGTACTTGTCAAGCATTGTTTCTGCTGATATTGTAAGTTTATAATTGATCACAGACTATTTTAGTACTTATCAAGCATGTTTTCTGCTGATACTGTAAGTTTATAATTGATCACAGACTATTTTAGTACTTGTCAAGCATGTTTTCTGCTGATGTTGATCATAAACACTTTTTTTCTGTAGGCTCTGTGTGTATCAAAAATATATATATATCAATAAACAACTAATTTAAATGTTTTTACTTTTTGTTTTCATTTTGATACCAGCTTAGAAGTTTGAGCAATTTAAATACATTTTTCTTTTGAAGAAATGACAAACTCTTCAAGTCATGGCAGAAGGTCGTGGTGTAATTTTTAGCTTCACTATAACGTTTGACAGGTGAGCTTTTCTAATACCTATTTGTCCGGCCTCTGTCTGTCCATCCATTAACTTCCTTTGAAGTATAGGATTTTTTCAAAACCTGGTTAACTCCCCTAGCCGCCAGCTGGCACTCTGCGTATGGAGCCATTTCCGGCAAATATTTTTGAGATACAAACAATGGCACTGTATGGCAACACCTTTACGCGATTAACGGGTAATAAAAATAAAAGGGGGCGGGAGGTAGCGCAAAGGTAAAGTGCTCGCCTAATGCACGTTCGGTGTGGGATCGATCCCCGTAGGTGGGCACAGACCGACCGAAGCAGAGGAGCACCTTACCCCTGGGCCCCTTCTGATGATACAGTCTTTAGTAGCGGCCACCAAGCTAAAGGTCGCAACTTTAAACGTGTTTTATCATTTTGACAAAAACGCGACCTCGAATAGCTACATGTAGATTCCGGTTATACGAACATTAACGACTGAATTAATTGTCAGAAATCGGTAGTGTGCGTAAACTAGGATGATTAATAAATTAATTTGCGTGACTAGCACTTTCGTTGCAAATCGAAAGTGGTGAAATTATTTTCCTAAATATAGGTTATCAGTTCGTAATCCTTTAGCAGCCATCAACACCATTTATATGTATATGTTATTATGTGCAATACTTTTAAGAACCGATTTAAGTCACTAACAATAAAACAAAATATTGACAAAAAACCCACAAAACAAACCAAAACAAATAACCCTTCAGTCTACAACAAGAACAAGAGAGAAGAAAAAGGGCAAAGTTAATCGAACCGAGACAATTAATCACAGTCCGCATATTGTTGTACTAGACTAGTCCGAACAACAGGCAGGAATAAACGTCCTCGTGACCATTTCCTTTGTGACAACGGGATTGTTGTTCGGTGAGTTTATTTAGTTTATTTGATCAAATTTCCACGTTTTTGATTTACAAATTACAAACAATACTCAGATCTTTCTTCAGGTTCACATGAGTCACGTTTTTCGTTTAGTCATTGTATATTATTAGCCCACAAACAGTCCGTTTATTCTCGGCGAATTCACATTGCCAATATCTGACACTCGAAATAGAACACGGGTTCGGACTCTCATTGTTGTGACATTTCGGTTCGTTCAGTGAAATTAATAAATATTTTACATTAATAATAAACATGTCTTGAACTAATAATAATTTACACATGAGAAACGTTTATTATATAGCCTCTATTAGAAATTCGTGAGAAAAAATAGGCAGAGTTACGTCCCCTAACCACTAACCACTTCTGGCACGTTCCGGTCTCTTCGGCCACAGTTGTTTGTGAATATTCAGCTGAGATTTATGCATGTCAGTCCCTGGATAAATGTCCCCACCGATGCTTTAAAAATAAAGAATGATACAGGTACAAGTTGATGAAATTGCGTTTTGTAATAACTGACCATGTGTTAAATATAGGAGATGAATCTAGCGAGCTGTCACACACCCTGATTGTTTGGGTTTTCTTGCATGGAATTTTTATATTGTTTTAAAGCTGCAATCTCGCCTCACATTAATTATCATAATTTCATTTAAACATACAAACACACCTGCAGTTTTAATGAATTGTGTGTAACAGTAACACTGTTGTAATAGATAATAGAAACATGTTTATAGTGCGTCCCACGGGGAACACATTTTTTTCACACTATGGAATTTACAAGTTATTTATTTCTGAGCCGCTTGTTTTCTAAATTACACACAAAAATAATATATTTTAGTTATTTCCAAAAACCGTTTATTTTAATTTTTACGTCAAACCAAACTTAAATTATTTACAAAAACAACAAAACAACATTTTTGTAGGATGGGACGGACTATATGTAATATTCCGATCAGAACAGTCCCCTTCCCCACGTGCTATATTATGTTTGTTTGTTGTTTTTTTCAGTGTATTTCTGGGGACGCATGACCCGACCCCTCCCCTAAAAACACCACTAGCCAGTCTAGACTTCCTCTACACAATTTCCTGCACATGCGCCTGTCTGACTAAATATTTCATTTGTTGTAAATAGATTAGGCCTATATACATTGCATTATAAAGTGTAAATTTTGCTGTCATAACTAAAAATAGCTAAATATATAGTTTAACCAAAAAACATCTACCTATAGTAACAGTACTTGTTTTGTTTACATCAAAATATCTGTGCATGGGTCGAATTTTACGCTATTCCGCAAATAGTAAATTTCGAAACGGAATAGTAAAATAATTCTTCCAATATTCCGTCATGAAAGTGAAAATAAAGCACAGAATACCGAAAATCGCCTGAAACTATTCCTCTTACCCTTTTTCTTGAGCTACATTTTTCTGCAGAACAAATCCTCGCGCTACTAAGACCTTTCTCATGCACTTACCGGTACAAAATAAACGTTTTTTTGATCGAGACTAATGTTTGGAGCGAGTTCGTTTGTAATTCCAGCTAGTACGCAGTAATGCATATACTGGTATGTAAACGTTGTTCGTTACGCAATGTTGTACAGGGCGACGTAGCACAGTCAGGAAAACTAGTGGTACATTAATAATTGAAGGGATAGTACATTTTTAGAGGGAATAGTTTTTTTGAAATTCACTATTCCTTTGGGATAGTGGTAACAAAATTAAATTTCAACCACTGATAAATAATAAATGCTTCACGCAAGTTATTACGAAGTGTGGAAAAGAACACAATTATTTTACATCAATATTCGCTGATTTTTTTTTTTTTTTTGCCGGCAACTGATCCAGGTAGGTACCGACCTCGGTGGTGTAGTGGTTAAGCCATCGGACTTAAAGGTAGAGTAAACTCAAACAGGAGATGTATGTGTTGGAAAGATGCATACCCGGACCACCAACACATTCTGACACTTTAACAAATGAAAAACGCGTAATTTTAGAGTTAATTAAAAAACATTATTATTCCTGCTAACTGGGGGCAGCCATTTTGTTGCGTTTTTGTGACGTCCGATGGTATAGCTTGGGGCGAAGTGACGTTAGCTCCGTCCATCTGCTCAATGCACAGTGTAAACAAACGCTCTAATTTACGACAAAGCGTTTCGCTTTCATCAACCTGACTTGTAAAACAACATAAATGACTTGATAGTATAATAAACTATTTAACTAAATATATTTCAATTTGCATCAATAGAACAAAATGGAGTTGTTGTATTTTTCTTTTTTTATAAAACCCAAAGAAAAAATGCATATTATTAGGCCTATTGGTATTTTAGACAAAGCGTGATAGGTAGTAGCGTAACTGCTGGTGTTGTGTATATTCCCCCAATTGGCTCACCATACTTAAAAGTTGATACTTTTGATATTGCTGAAAATGCAATTTCCCAAATGACAGAACCAGGAAAACTTCTGCTCCTAATAGGTGATTTTAATGCAAGAACTAGATGTTTGCCCGATTACACTACACTTGTTGATCATAATACTATATATATTGATAATGTTGACATGGAAACCTTTTTAAATGATATAGCAAAGCTTGATACTTTAAATGTACCCAGGGACAGAGCAAGCCAGGATAAGGGTAAGGTTAACAGCCATGGTATCAAACTTCTTGATTTGTGCAAACGTAATAATATATATATCCTCAATGGTAGATGCGGAAAAGATAAAAATATAGGCGCAGTCACCAGTAAAGATTGTAGTTTGATTGATTATGTTATTGGTACTCGCCACGTTTAAATCTATCATTGACTTTGAAGTGCGTAATTTTGACCCACTCTTTTCAGATATCCACTGTGCAGTTGTACTTACCTGTAAGATTCAGACGACCGTGACATACAAACTAAACATAACCAATGTGTAAATGACGAGTTGGAGTCAATTAATATCCATAAATGGAACGCCAATAAAAGTGAAGAATTTATTAGCAATATCAATACAAACTTACTTCAATCACTATCGGTAATTCTCGATGATGAATCTATCAATATCACAACACGTATAAACCAAACAATCGACATGCTGAACAAGCTATTTTTAGACTCGGCCAACTTAACATTCGGCCACGTGCCGACACGTAAACATAGATCTGGCACTTCGCCAGATAAGCGACCCTGGTTCAGTAAACGATGCAAGCTTCTACGAAGAAAATATTTTGAGTCAAAAAAATGCTTCTCGAAACATAAAACTATAGCAAATAAAATGAACTTAACAAACGCAAGTAAATGCTATAAGAAATATATATTTAAATCTTATTCTCATTACAAATTTAAAACATGACCCCAATGAATTCTATAAAATATTTAAAGAGACAAAAAGCAGGATAGAAAGTGTACCACCGGTTGAAGACTTCTTTAATTATTTCAGTGAATTAAATAAGGACCTATCGGCCGATACAGTGCCCGACATAGATATTGATGATCTCGTAGACCAAGTAAGCAAAGATGATATTATAAATGGAAGATTCAGCGAGGACGAAATACTAAAATGAATAAAACAACTAAAAAAAACAATAAAGCAGCAGGTGTAGATAAAATAATTAACGAATATATTAAATCGACAGCCCATTTATTGCTCCCATTCTATGTTAAACTCTTTAATATACTTTTAGACCATAGTGTGTATCCAGAAGAATGGCTGACTGGAATAATTATACCAATCTTTAAAAATAAAGGTAGTAGTTCATCCTCTGAAAACTATCGACCAAAAAAAGGTTTGTTTTTTATTTAACGACGCCACTAGAGCACATTGATTTTTGTATCTTATCATCGGCTATTGGACGTCAAACATATGGTCATTCTCACACTGTTTTTAGAGGAAACCCGCTGTCGCCACATAGGCTACTCTTTTTACGACAGGCAGCAAGGGATCTTTTATTTGCACTTCCCACAGGCAGGATAGCACAAACCATGGCCTTTGTTGAACCAGTTATGGATCACTGGTCGGTGCAAGTGGTTTACACCTACCCATTGAGCCTTGCGGAGCACTCACTCATGGTTTGGAGTCGGTATCTGGATTAAAAATCCCATGCCTCGACTGGGATCCGAACCCAGTACCTACCAGCCTGTAGACCGATGGTCTGCCACGACGCCACCGAGGCCGGTTACTATCGACCAATTACATTACTATGTTGCTGTTCAAAATTATTTACATCAGTATTAAATAACCGGTTAACTACTTTTATTGAAGAAAACGATGTTATGAGTGAAGCCCAGGCTGCTTTCCGCAGAGGTCATTCGACTATAGATCACTTGTTTACACTTCATTCACTAATTGATATCCTGAAAAAAAGGAAAAAGAAACTATATTGCGCATTTGTGGATTTTGAAAAAGCTTTTGATATGATCCCAAGAGCATATCTATGGCACAAGTTACTAGAAAATAACATAAATGGTAAATTCTTTAGAATCATATATCAAATGTATCAAGGTGTAAAATCATTAATATTTGTAAATAACAAGAAATCACCATTATTCGCATGCCATAATGGTGTACGTCAAAGTGAAAATTTATCCCCGATTTTATTTTCCCTGTATCTAAATGATCTAGAAAACTATTTACTTAACCACGGTTGTGAAGGTGTTTCTTCCATCGCAGATAATAAAAATAACACACTGGACATTGGAATACATCTTATTTGCTTATTGTACGCTGACGATACTGCTTTACTAGCAACAAGTGCGGTCAATTTACAACACACGTTAAACATATTCGATCAATATTGTAATATTTGGAAACTTAAAATAAATACAACAAAAACAAAAGCCTTAATTTTTAATGGAAATTTTAAAGATTATAAATATACTTTTAAGATTGGAAAAACTACTCTTGAAAATGTCAAAGAATACAAACATTTAGGTGCCATGTTTACTAAACTAAATAAATTCAAAAATACTAAGATTAGACTTAAACAACAGGCGACAAAAGCTATGTATTTCGTTCTGGCAAAAGCAAAAGATCGTCATCTATCAATAGAATGTAAACTCAAAATGTGTGACTCGATGGTTCTGCCAATATTATTATGTGAATGTGAAATATGGGGTTTCGAAAACAACATCTATAACTCTGTTCAAATCAATTTTATTAGACATATTCTCCCTGTGAAAAAAGCTACCCCAATTTTCATGTTTTATGGTGAATTTGGTAGAATGCCAGTCGAGTTGACTGTCCACAAAAGATTAATTTGTTTTGGGGCACCTGTTATCTCGGGGAAACAATCTAAACTATCTCTATCATTATACATATCAATGATAAGAGACCATATTAGCAATGGAACTAACTATAACTAGATTACTGCCGTTAAAATATTTTAGATCATCTAGGAATTAGTAATATATGGCTATCACAAACCTTTCTATCGGTAAAATGGCTATCACAACAAATTAGCATACGACAAAACGACCAGTATTTACAAACATGGAACAATTATATTTCAGAATCATCGAGAGGTAAAACCTACGAATATTTCAAAGACCAATTAAATTTAGAAAATTATCTTAATATTATTCCTGAAAAATTATGGACTGTTATGATAAAATTTAGGACTTCTAACCATTATTTACCTGTTGAGACTGGACGTTGGAATACAGTTCTATTGGAAGAGTACTATTTGTGATGAAAACCACATAGGAGACGAATTCCATTATTTATTTGTATGTAGTTTTTTCAATAATACCTGGAAAGAATGTTTACGTCCATATTATTATATACGACCAAATATATATAAATTTAGAGAACCTATGAGCAGTAAAAGAATAAGCACACTAAAAAATTTAGCCAAATTCATGAATATAATTTTTCAAGTATTTAAACGCCCATAACAACAATACCCAACGACAACCAAAATTACCATACATTAACCAGTTAATGAAACTAAAGGTCAACATACAACTATACTTGATATATTTTAAATCGTATTACATTATTTTATGTCTTATTGTTATTTTATGAAAATTTAATTTTTATTATTATTATTATTTATTTATTTTATTTATATCTATATATTGTAATACCAATACTTTTCTGAATAATTATATTTTACAATATACCTCTACTCTGTTACATCGCAGCATGCATCTATATTGTTAATACACATATCTCTATAATGTAATATCATGTATTTATATTATTAATACACATATCTTTATAATGTAATGTAATGTCATGTATTTTTATTTGTATTCATATATGTACCAAGCAATGTATTCCTATTATTTGTATTCTCCTGTTAACCATCTTGTCAAAATCAGAATATGTATGTTCCTCTTACGCCGTTGCATAACGGCCTGAGTGTAATACAGTTCTGTTCTGTTCTGTTCTGGTATGCTACGTTCGAGAAAAAACGACCACTCACGATACCCAAGTGATTATGTTCTTTTCTTTGGGACTACGTAATTGGTCAGTTTTGTGATTTTAGATGGGAAAGTCTACTTAATCAAGTGTTTTACAGAATTACTTACAGTAATAAAGCAGACGACTGATCGATTACGATTAGAGGGTTGTCCGTATGGTTAACACACAATACCCTGTGATCTTAATAAAAGAGGCACGTCTTTTTAGTGTGTCAAGACACAGTGTCTGGGGACCGTCTAAATATAATAACTCATTTGGGTAAGCTTTCCACATTTGTCCAGTGCACATTTCGTGTCTCAGTGATTTCGTCCAAGTACATTTCTAGAACTCAATTCGTACATTTCATCCACCCTGTTCACATTATAAATCGTAGATGACTCTCATTGATATACGTTCCTAACTTTATAGTAATGAAACTATATAATCTAATCATATAGAGGTATACTCAGGGCTGTACCTAGGATTTGTGTGTGTGCGGAAGGGCGGGAGCAGAAGAATGACTTAGAAGGATCAACAATGGAATGTGCAACACACTAGGGAGTAACTTTCGATTATTGTATACTTTTCTCCTTTTTTTTGCTGGGGGGGGGGGGGGGGGTTAGAGAATTAACTACCCCTCCATCATTATCCCCGTTACCTACGGCCCTGTTGCTGTATACATATACATATAAAAACAATTTCAAAATGTAACCACTGTCAGTTAGTGCTAATGTTTCTCCGATGATGCATGCACCTACAGACGGTTCGTCCATGTACGTTTTTTTATCTATGTATGTTTCCTCCACGTACATTTTTCCTCGTACATTTTCCAATAATTCAGTCTCACTGAGGCTGAACGTCTCTAGTGTCATAACTCCTACAAAACATTAAGACATGGCCACAAACACCCTGGATTTACAGACAATGGTGTTCTACACGGGCTGGGACTGTCTTTGATATGTAATAGTAGTCTACAAAATAGTACAATGGCTTGTACTGTCTTTGATATGTAATAGTAGTCTACAAAATAGCACACTGGCTGGGACTGTCTTTGATATGTAATAGTAGTCTCCAAAATAGTACACTGGCTGGGACTGTCTTTGACATGTAATAGTAGTCTCCAAAATAATACACAGGCTGGCACTGTCTTTGACATGTAACAGTAGTCTCCAAAATAGTACACAGGCTTGGACTGTGTTTGATATGTAATAATAGTCTCCAAAATAGTACACTGGCTTGGACTGTGTTTGACATGTAATAGTAGTCTCCAAAATAGTGCACGAGCTGCGATTTTCTTTAATATATATGATAGTAGTCTCCAAAATAGTACACAGGCCAGGACTGTCTTTGACATATACATATATAATAGTAGTCTCGAAAATAGTACACGGGCTGGCACTGTCTTTGACATGTAATAGTAGTCTCGAAAATAGTACACGGGCTGGCACTGTCTTTGACATGTAATAGTAGTCTCGAAAATAGTACACGGGCTGGCACTGTCTTTGATATGTAATAGTAGTTTCCAAAATAGTACACAGGCTGGGACTGTCTTTGACATATATGATAATAGTCTCCAAATTAGTACACGGGCTGGGACTGCCTTTGATATGTAATAGTAGTATCGAACATAGTACACGGGCTGGGACTGTCTTTGATATGTAATAGTAGCCGCCAAAATAGTACACGGGCTTGGACTGTGTTTGACGTGTAATAGTAGCCTCCAAAATAGTACACTGGCTGGCACTGTCTTTGACATGTAATAGTAGCCCCCAAAATAGTACACTGGCTGGGAATGTCTTTGACATGTAATAGTAGTCTCCAAAATAGTACACTGGCTGGCACTGTCTTTGATATGTAATAGTAGTCTCCAAAATAGTACACTGGCTGGCACTGTCTTTGACATGTAATAGTAGTCTCCAAAATAGTACACTGGCTGGCACTGTCTTTGATATGTAATAGTAGTCTCCAAAATAGTACACTGGCTGGCACTGTCTTTGATATGTAATAGTAGTCTCCAAAATAGTACACTGGCTGGCACTGTCTTTGACATGTAATAGTAGCCCCCAAAATAGTACACGAGCTGGGAATGTCTTTGACATGTAATAGTAGTCTCCAAAATAGTACACAGGTTGGGACTGTCTTTGATATGTAATAGTAGTCTCCAAAATAGTACATGGGCTAGGATTGTTTTTGATATGTAATAGTAGTCTCCAAAATACTACACGAGATGGGACTGTCTTTGACATATATAATAGCAGTCTCCAAAATAGTAGACAGTCTGGGACTGTCTTTGATATGTAATAGTAGTTTCCAAAATAGTACACAGGCTTGGGCTGTCTTTGACATGTAATAGTAGTCTCCAAAATAGTAGACGGGCTGGCACTGTCTTTGATATATATAATAGTAGTCTCCAAAATAGTACACGGGCTGGCACTGTCTTTGACATGTAATAGTAGACTCCAAAATAGTACACTGGCAGGGACTGTCTTTGACATGTAATAGTAGTCTCCAAAATAGTACACTGGCTGGGACTGTCTTTGACATGTAATAGTAGTCTCCAAAATAGTTCACAGGCTGGCACTCTCTTTGACATGTAACAGTAGTCCCCAAAATAGTACACAGGCTTGGATTGTGTTTGATATGTAATAATAGTCTCCAAAATAGTACACTGGCTTGGACTGTGTTTGACATATATGATAATAGTCTGCAAAATAGTACACGGGTTGGACTGTCTTTGACATGTAATAGTAGTCTCCAAAATAGTGCACGAGCTGCGATTGTCTTTGACATTATATGATAATAGTCTCCAAAATAGTACACAGGCCGGGACTGTCTTTGACATATATAATAGTAGTCTCGAAAATAGTACACGGGCTGGCACTGTCTTTGACATGTAATAGTAGTCTCGAAAATAGTACACGGGCTGGCACTGTCTTTGATATGTAATAGTAGTCTCCAAAATAGTACACAGGCTGGGACTGTCTTTGACATATATGATAATAGTCTCCAAATTAGTACACGGGCTGGGACTGCCTTTGATATGTAATAGTAGTCTCTAACATAGTACACGGGCTGGCACTGTCTTTGACATGTAATAGTAGCCGCCAAAATAGTACACGGGCTTGGACTGTGTTTGACGTGTAATAGTAGTCTCCAAAATAGTACACGGGCTGGCACTGTCTTTGATATGTAATAGTAGTCTGCAAAATAGTACACCTGTTTGTCACTGGGACTGGATTATTTTACATATTTTCGCTTCTGGGACGGACACGTGTTCGTAGAATATAAACTGTTACACAATTCACAAACACAATTCTTTATAATCCTTTACTTTTGAAAATAAATGTTTTGCATTCCATAGCAACATTTCTTAGTAACCCTGCAAATATTGACTAAAGTTTTGAATGGAAACATTGGATAATCACTGAATGAGGCTGCCTGGGGTTAAAACAGCTTCTACTCAACAACCTGGGAGAGTTGCACTGTTGGCATATTTATAGGTGGACGATAAAAATCGCTGCTTAGATGAAAGTAAGATGAGTTGGTCCCAAGCAGGATGGCACACCTTAGATTTTCCAGACATATTCGTTGATTATTAATTCAAAATAAAGCAGAAAACCCCCACCACAATACCTTCTTACTATACAAGGGAATGGAAAATATTAACAGGGATTTTGTTCAAGTCATAGACTGTTTCATTTATCCATTTACTGGTTCTGTTTCAGTACTTCTGTTGATCCTAAAACTTGGCAGAAAAGAAAACGTTCATTCCGGGTTGGTTTCAGAGAGGCTGATAAAGAAAAAGAAGATTTTGTCAATCAGATCAAAACGTCGAAGGTACTCTTGTCTTAAAACAAACAAAAAATGTCTAGCAGAGATGATAGATGTGTCGAACGTGAGGTCTCTTCAAAACATTGTCAAAACATCCCTCATCTGGAAGAACACACGTCAACATCTTCTTGTGACAAGCCTTTCCAATGTGGGATGTGCTTAAAGTGTTTCTCTTTTAAGTGTCACATTAAGCAGCATATGAGGATCCACATTGGTGAACGACCATATCAGTGTGAGTGTGCAGAAAGTGTTTTCTTGAGAAAAGATACTTGAAAAAGCATATATTAATTCACAATGGAGTTAAGAATTTCAAATGTGATGTGTGTTCAAAGTTATTCTTACTAAATACAATTTTGAAACAACACATGTTAGTTCACACAGGTGTTAGGAATTTTAAATGTAATGTATGTGCAAAGTGTTTCTCACGAAATACCAACTTGAAACAACATATGTTGGTTCACACTGGTGTTAAGAATTTCAAATGTGAGGTATGTGCAAAATGTTTCTCACGAAATACCCACTTGAAACAACATATGTTTGTTCACACTGGTGTTACGAATTTCAAATGTGAGTTATGTGCAAAATGTTGCTCACAAAATATCAACCTGAAACAACATATATTGGTTCACACTATTGTTAAGAGTTATATGTGATGTATGTGCTAAATGTTTCTCATACAATAGCAGCTTGAATCATCGTATGTTTGTTCACACAGGTATTAAACAATTCAATGCGTGCCCAAAATGTTTGTCTCATGGTTATCAGCTGAAAGGCTATCTGTTAATTCATACAAATGAGGAACTTTTAACACGTTGAAAATGCAGATACTGATATAATATATAGCACCATCTTGAAGTGCTTCCTGTCTGTTGATAGTAATTAGAGATGTGTTAGCTCACTAGTAGTGTGATGGGTCATGGGATCAACACACTTCAGACCTATTTCAGGTTGTATCACTCACACTAGGCCAGCCTTCCGGTAACTGTCAATAATATCATTAACAATGACGGAGGAAAAATGGTTGAATATGGACCTTTATTCGGTTTGGGTCTTAAGGCAACAAAGAGAGGTGTATCGCTCAACAGACTTGTTCGGGTCATGGGATCGATACTCGTCATAAGACCTATTTTAGGATTTATCACTCACACTAGGCCTGCCTTTCCATAACTTTCATCAGCATTATGAATAAGGACAAAAGTAAAATGGATGAATATGGACGTTTATTCGGTGTGGGCCTTTAGGCAACACAGAGAGGTGTGTCGCTCAGCAGACTTGTGGGGGTCATGGGATCAACTCTCGTGATCAGACCTAATTTAGGATTTATCACTCACACTATGCCAACGTTCCCATGACTTTGAGCAACATCATGAATAAGGACGACGGTAAAATGGTTAACTATGGTTCTTTATGCACTGTGGGTGTTAAGGCAACACAAGTATGACTGAACGGCTAAATTACATTGGTTTTGTGGAAAATTCAACATTGCTGCTGCCCGTAGGTGTGTGTGCCTGTGTGTGTGTGTGTGTGTGTGTGTGTGTGTGTGTGTGTGTGTGTCTATGTGTATGTGTGTGTGATGTATGTGTATTTCTGTGTGAGAGTTGTGTTTGTACATTATACAGGCATACATACATACAATATATAGAATCTGATATTCATACATCAATACATACATACATACTTACATACATACATACATACATACATATATATTGTGTCTGTGTAATATATATGCGTGGTTACAATAACACTGTTTTACTACCTATCATATCTTTGTGGTGATAATGTGACATGGATCAGCATTTCTCTTGACACAAGCCTTACTAATAAAATTTATCTCATAACTGTGCCAAACGTTCTGTTCCAGTATCATATGAAATATCCCTTGATGCTCAATATTGAGTCGTCCATGTGGCAGTGTCTATGTGTGTGTGTGTGTGTGTGTGTGTGTGTGAGGGATTAAAAAGAAATATAGATATTGAAATGTGATAGCTGCAAACATATTTAGTCACAGTACCAGCTAAATGTTATTTGATATTGATAACATTTTGAAATTTGACGTGTATTCTAAATGTTTTTGACACAGTGTGAGTTGAAACATAGTTCTTGCTGGTTATAAAATGTTCAAATGTAATGCGTCTATAAAATGTTTTAGACACAGTGCGAGCTATAGTATTTTAACGTGTCGTGTGTCTGCACAGGATTTTAATCACAGTACCAGTTTAGACATAGTCCTAGTTTCTGTTGTGTATTTGGTTTGGAAATGTTATGTGTCTACCAAAATATTTTAGACGTATTATAACTGGTTATATGATTTTCTAGTGTAATGTTTCTGCGAACGATTATAGACACTATCTGCGTTTAGACAAACTATTAGGTTATGATATTTGACATAGAATAGCTTTAAACATAATACAAGTTTAAGCTGGTCATAAGATTTTCAAGTGTGATGTGTCTACGGCAGTTTTCATACACAGTTCCTGATTAAACTGTTTTAATGTCATTTTATGCTGTTAATAAGATTAGCAAGTGTGAGGTGTCTACCAGATTAAACAAATTGTATGTCATTTTATGATGTTAATAAGATTTGTTTCGATGTTGCACAAACTATTTTCGTATTTGTTTTCTGCTTATATTGTAAGATTATAATCTGATCATGAAAAGGTGGATTGTTTGTTGTTGTTTTGGGGTTGTTGGTTTTTGTTGTTTTTGTTGTTTTTTTGTTTTTTTTTGTAGACTGTGTGTATCCCAATTATATATCAATAAAGAAGTGCTTTAAATATTTTCACTTTTTGTGTTTTATTTTGATACCAGTTTAGAATTTTGTACAATTTAAATAAATTATTTTTGTGAAGTAATAATAAAAATTCAAGTCATGGGAAATAGTCGTGGTGACATTTTTAGCTTCGCTATGATGTTTGACAGCTGAACTTTTCTAATACCGATTTCTCTTGCGTCTGTTCATACATCAACTTCCTTTGAAGTATAGGATATTTTCAAAACCTGATTAACTCCCCTTGCCGCCCTGCGTACGGAGCCATTTCCGGCAAGAATTTTTGAGATACAAACAATGGCACTGTAATGTTCATACCTTTACGCGATTAGCGCGTAATAAAAATAAAAGGGGGCGGGAGGTAGCGCAAAGGTAAAGTGCTCGCCTGATGCACGTTCGGTGTGGGATCGAGGAGCAGAGGAGCACCTTACCGCTGGGCCCCTTCTGATGATACAGTCTTTAATAGCCGCCACCAAGCTAAAGGTCGCAACTTTAAACGTGTTTTATCATTTTGACAAAAACGCGACCTCGAATAGCTACATGTAGATTCCGGTTATACGAACATTAATGACTGAATTAATCGTCAGAAATTCGTAGTGTTCGTAAACTAGGGTGATGAATAAATTAATTTGCGTGACTAGCACCTTCGTTGCAAATCGAAAGTGGTGAAATTATTTTCCTAAATATAGGTTATCAGTTCGTAATCCTTTATCAGCCATCATCACCATTTATATGTATATGTTATTTATTATGTGTAATATTTTAAAGAACCAATTTGTGTGACCGACATAAATTTAAACCACCGTAAATAAAATAATTGATTTAATAAAGTAATTATGATTGACCAGGATTTTTATGCCAAGGGACATAACTTTCGAAATTCTTGCCACTAATTTTAAGAGTTTTTCTTTAATAGCCCACACAGAATCTTAAACTTTCATACATATTGCTATTATGAACACGACTGATTGATGCCGAAAACAAAAAAATTGCAAAAAAAGATTAATGAGCATGAATCATTTTAATTCTAGATTTTGTCCCTTATTTGACTAAATACAGTTATGGGCCAAATGTTTTCAGCGTGACAATGGTAAACCAAAAGTATAAATGTAATAGATAAACATGACAATTTGGTACATTTACAATGTGGAAATCAAATACAAGTATATACAGGGGCCGTAGCTAGCGGGTGGGGGGGGGGGGGGAGGGTCAGTTCCGGAAAGCATTATAGAAACTTAAAGGAGATTCTCTTCTTATCTCTTTAAGGAGTTTTAGACTACTAACTACTCAGTTGCCCCCACCCCCCAAGCAAAAAAAAATCATAGCTACGGCCTGATATATATATTAAATAAAGATATTTTTTCACATATGAATATTTATAGTTCACATTTATTTACCTATAATTACCAAATTAATTTTGACCGACAGCCCATAAGGACTCCATACCAACGTCTCTTGATCTAGTTGGTTTGTTAACCTCATAAAACAAAACGGCTTCAAAACGTGAATTGATACGTTAGTTAAAAATGTTTATCTTCGGTTCAGTATATTGTCATAAAAATTAAAATGATAATACTTTGGCAGGAACAACATGTGTATGATGACCAGAATGAATGATGTTTAATTAGTTTTAAAGCTAATGTCCATTATTACAGCATAATAAACTTGCACGTTCAGTGCTTTCTGTGTGTCATATTGAAAATGCTCTACACCAACTAATTGTTTACCAACCCGGGGTTTCTGCCAGAAGGTACGGAGGGTAAAATTACATGTATGTACCCCAAAATCTCGGAAAATAATGAATATATTTTGTTTTAATTTCTAGAAAGATTATAGTAAATGAATTGTTTATAATTTGTAAAAGTGCATGAAATGCAATGTCCAATACAAAAACCTATAAACACCCAATATATATTTAGTTTTTATTACGTACCCTCATTAAATAAAATAATACTGGATATATTATCATTAGCTTTGTTTTATTCCAATATGTAATAACAAATGTGTTTTATGTCAGTATGTGGAGCAAGGTACCTAAAACAGGTTGTTTGAAATCATGATCCTTTTGTTGCATTTTACCATAGTTTAACACCCAATAGCCGATGTATTTTTCGTGCTGGGGTGTCGTTAAACATTCATTCATTCATTCATTGAAATCATGATCACAAAATCCTCAAGATAAAAGGAACTGGCTCCTAACCTCAGCCTGGACATGTTATGTACATTTGTACAGGCCTGTAGGAACGATATTTGAAGTTGAAGTGTGTGTGTGTGTGGGGGGGGGGGGGGGGGGGGGGTACAGTATCTAGTGAGGGATACAAGCTAGAGTTTCATCTTCATGTCATATTTATTTATGAAGAGTAGGAAAAATTGAAAACATACATTTTCGTACTCAAGTTTGGGAAGGAGAACAATTCCTTAGCACCCACACTCCGACGGCCCCAACACCCGCCCTCACCCTATCCCACCCCAGGTCCTACGAGCCTGGTGTATTTTATATTAATAAATACAAAGAATACATAATGATATCGTCGATAGAACATATTAGTTGTAAAGTGATATGTTTGCAACATTATAATAATTTCCAACATGTCTGTCTTTTTGCGCCCTGCTGGGGACAGTTTCGGTAGATGGGTAACATGTTTGCTTAATAGTTAAAAATACATAGTTCAACCAATATATTCAAACCTGGATGATAGCTAGTTTGGGGGGGGGGGGGGGGGGGTGTGTTGAAATTATTATATATTGCTTTGGTGAGGACAGGACGCTTTTTTATGCAAATTTCCGAAATTGGCCTCCGGAATATCCATTGACGTGTCATGTTTACATCGATGCTGAAAAAGATTTACGATGAAATATTATCACATTTTGCTCTAATTAGGTCGATTTGCATCACTTTAATTTAAAAAAGTCACACAAAAAAATTATATTTAAAAAAAAAAAAAATTGTTGTATACTACTGTTATATCTAAGCGTATTTCAGTTTCTCAAATACTACAAACCCAGAGTTAATTAGAATCTTCCTTTCTTCCAAACTGACAAATCATGGACTTAAAAAACAAGAAAGAAAAAAACGAAAAAAAAAGGGAGAATAAAGAAAAGACAATCTAAAACAAATAACCCTTCAGTTGAGTCTACAACAAGAACAAGCGAGAAGATAAAGGGCAAAGTCCTTTTAACCGAGACAATTAATCGCAGTCCGCATATCGTCGTACTCGACTAGTCCGATCAACAGGCCAGAATAAACTTCCTTGTGACCATTGTGACAATGTGATTGTTGTTTGGTGAGTTTGGTGAGTTTATTCACTTTATTTGATAAAATTTCCACTTTTTTATTTACAAATTATAAACAATGCACAGCACTATCTTCAGGTTCACGTAAATAACATTTTATAGTTTACACATTGCCAGTTTTTAGCCCACAAACATTCAGTTTATTCTCGGATACTCGAAATAGAACACGGGTTCGGACTCTCGTTGTTGTGATTACTTTCTACGGAATACTTTTTAGTAAAATATAAATATTTATATAAATAAAAAATGCTTCACGTCAGTTATTACAAATTGTTAAAAAAACCAAGTTGTTTTTTACTTCAGTTTCTTTTCTTTTTTTCATCGGCAACTGATCGAGGTAGCTACCTGTCAGGCTGTGTTGTGGTTAACCCAACAGACGTAAGGCTAATACGTACTGGGTTCGACTCCCACCCACAGCTAGTGTTAATGACACATTAAGTAACCTTTCTACATGATTTGTCCAGTGCACATTCCGTGTGTCAGTCACTTCGTCCTAGTACTTGTTTGCATTTACCATAGTTTGACACACAATAGTCTATGTGTTTTTCGTGCTGGAGTGTGGTTAAACTACTATTTCTATTCTATTCGTCGAAGTACATTTCTACAACTCAAATCGTACATTTCATCCATTATAATTTGTAGATGATTCTCATTGATGTAAATCCTTACTTTACAGTATTAAAACAATTTTTTTAGAGATATGCTGTATATTTAAATGTAAAACCAATTTTCCAAACGTAACCACTGTGAGTTAGTGCTCATGTTTCTCTGCCGGTACATTCTGCCTACAGATGATTATTCCACTTACATTTCTTCCACGTTCATTTTCAAATATCCAGTGTGCATTGACCCTTGAGTCTGGGAACTAAATAAATCTAATTTTCTAATGTTAGGAATATTATCATTAGACAGTTAGAGTTTCCAGTAACTAATTGTATGAAGTTAATATCCGTATTAACTATTTATATGTGTATATTTAAAAACCATATATAAATCCTGTCCTTACTGGGATTTCTATGTATTAATTGATTTTCAACTGGGGAGACGCAATGCATTGTCTTCTACACCCACCTGGAATCCTTGTCCTCTGCCGCTAATAAAGCTGGTCTGACCCACGGCACTAACTAACGACCGCCGGTAGTAGGGGTGCATAGTAGGTGGTTACAAGTGCCTCTTAACAATGCCAGAAGTCACTACTGAACACTCCCCGAAGTGGTTAGACTAAGCCCACAGCTAAAAGCTGATGGGGAACGGGTGTGTGGCACAGATAACCACAAGAGACGAGCACCCGTCGCAGTTGGAGGGACAAGGATTGGGATGTGGAGGTGGACAGCGAAAGAAGTTGAAAGATAGGAGGAGTTGCCAGATCGGGAAGAAATGAGATGGAATTCAAAGGAGAGAAAGGAAAGTGATCACTGGGGAACAAAAAGAAGAAGAAGAAAAGGTTTCTTACTATAGAAGCAAACGAAAGACATTAATTGAAAAGAGAGAGTTTCTAGTGTTGTAACAAAAGACGACGTTTCTTGGTATGTTGTTCAAGTCTTAGATTCTGCTGCATTTATCCATTATCTATGTTTAGTGTATCCCTTTTTTGGCTCTGTGTCATTTATCCATTTAGTGGCTCTGTTTCATTTATCCATTTGCTAGTTCTGTTTCATTTATGCATTTATTGGCTCTGTTTCAGCACTTCTGTTCATCCTAATAATTTGAAGACACATCCGTATATGTTCATTCCAGGCTGGTTTCTGAGAGGCTGGTAAAGGAACAAGATGTTGTGAATCAAAACGTTGAAGGTACTCTCTGTTAAGAGAAATATGTCTAGCAGTGATGTTTGATATGTCAAGCATAAGTATCGTTAAAACAATGTGAAAACATGCTAGATCTGGAAGAACAAACATCAGCACATTCTTGCGAGAAGTCTTTCAAATGTGGGATGTGTTTAAAATGTTTCTCTCAAAAGTGTCAACTTATGCAGCATATGAGGATTCACACTGGTGAAAGACCATATGAGTGTGATATGTGCAGGAAGTGTTTTTGTGAGAAAAGATACTTGAATGTTCATATGTTAATTCATACTGGAGTTAAGAAATTCAAATGTGAGGTGTGTGCAAAATGTTTCTTACACAGTTTCCTCTTGAAAAGACACACGTTGATTCACACTGGTGTTAAGCATTTCAAATGCGAGGTATGTGCAAAATGTTTCTCACAAAATACCTACTTGAAACGACATATGTTGGTTCACACAGGTGTTAGGAATTTCAAATGTGAGGTATGTGCAAAATGTTTCTCACAAAATATCACATTGAAACAACATATGTTCATTCACACTGGTGTTAAGAATTTCAAACGTGAGGTATGTGCAAAATGTTTCTCACAAAATATCTTCTTGAAACGACATGTGTCAATTCACACTGGTGTTAAGAAATTCAGATGTGAGGTATGTGCAAAATGTTTCTCACAAAATACTGACTTGAAACAACATATGTCGATTCACACTGATGTTAAGAATGTCAAATGTGAGGAATGTGCAAAATGTTTTCCAAACAATAGCAGCTTGAAACGACACATGTTCGTTCACACAGGTGTTAAGAATTTCAAATGTGAGATATGTGCTAAATGTTTCTCATACAATAGCAGCTTGAATCAGCATATGGTCGTTCACTCTGGTAATAAACCTTTCAAGTGTGACACGTGCACAAAATGTTTCTCTCGCGGTTATCAGCTGAAACACCATCTGTTAATTCATTGAAATTAGAAACCTTTAACACAGACTGGTTTAACGTCAAACACCATTTTGAAGTGCCTAATGAGTTTCATATTAATTAGGGAGGTGTATTGCTCAGTAGATGTGTGATGGGTCATGGGATGAACACTCGTGAGACAACTATGCCAGCCTACCCATAACTTTCACGAACATCATGAATAAGGACGAACATAAAATGGATGAATATGGTTCTTTGTTCGCTGTGGGTGTCAGGACTACACAAGCATGGCTCTGAACAGCTATACTACATTGGTTTTCTGGAAAATTCAACATGGCTGCTGCTTATAGATTATGAGATGTTGAAAGGATGGAAGGGATGTGTAATTTAACGTCACACTTATCTCATTTTAATTATGGCTATATGGCATAGGACCACACAGATAATGCGAGAGGTAACCTGCTGCTGTTACACAATGGGCTCTCTTTCTGGTTAACAGCAAGAGCTACTTTACATGCTGCATACCAGAAATGATAAAACATACTACGGCCTTTGTTAACCAGTTGTGGAGCACTGTATGGAATGAGACATAACCCAATTGGCCCACCTGTTGTCTTAGACAAATGAGCTATTTGCTTCAGACCTGGTAAGTGTCAAAATTCAGCAAAGTCAAAAGGTAGCAAGTTGATGACCCCTAAAACCCAGAGAGTGTGGGTGCTTGTGTGTCTCTCTCTCTATCTGTCTCGGTCTCACTCTCTCTGTCTCTCTGTCTCTGTCTCTCTCTCTCTCTCTCTCTCTCTCTGTCTCGGTCTCACTCTCTCTGTCTCTCTGTCTCTCTCTCTCTCTCTCTCTCTCTCTCTCTCTCTCTCTCTCTCTCTCTCTCTCTGTCTCTGTCTCTGTCTCTCTGTCTTTCCGTCTCTGTCTGTCTTTCTGTCAGTCTTCTGCCCTCCCCCCCACCCTCCACCCTCTCTCTTTCTCTCTCTCTCTCTCTCTCTCTCTGTCTCGGTCTCACTCTCTCTGTCTCTCTGTCTCTGTCTCTGTCTCTCTCTCTCTCTCTCTCTCTCTCTCTGTCTCTGTCTCTGTCTCTCTGTCTTTCCGTCTCTGTCTGTTCTTTCTGTCGTCTTCTGCCCTCCCCCCCCCTCCACCCTCTCTCTCTCTCTCTCTCTCTCTCTCTCTCTCTCTGTCTCGGTCTCACTCTCTCTGTCTCTCTGTCTCTGTCTCTGTCTCTCTCTCTCTCTCTCTCTCTCTCTCTCTGTCTCTGTCTTCTCTGTCTCTCTGTCTTTCCGTCTCTGTCTGTCTTTCTGTCAGTCTTCTGCCCTCCCCCACCCTCCACCCTCTCTCTTTCTCTCTCTCTCTCTCTCTCTCTCCTCTCTGTCTCTGTCTCTGTCTCTCTGTCTTTCCGTCTCTGTCTGTCTTTCTGTCAGTCTTCTGCCCTCCACCACCCTCCACCCTCTCTCTCTCTCTCTCTCTCGTCTCTCTCTCTGCTCTCTCGGTTTTCACTCTCTCTGTCTCTCTGTCTCTGTCTCTGTTCTCTCTCTCTCTCTCTCTCTCTCTCTGTCCCGTCTCTCTGTCTCTCCTGTCTTTCCGTTCCCCCTCTGTCTTTCCTTCTGTCAGTCTTCTGCCCTCCCCACCCTCTACCCTCTCTCTTTCTCTCCTCTTCTCTCTCTCTCTCGATCTGTCTCTGTCTCTGTCTCTCTGTCTTTCCGTCTCTGTCTGTCTTTCTGTCAGTCTTCTTGGCCCTCCCCCACCTACCACCCTCTCTATTTCTATCTCTCTCCTCTATCTTTCTCTCTCTCTCTCTCTCTCTCTCTCTCTCTCTCTCTCTCTCTCTCTCTCTCTCTCTCTCTCTCTCTCTCTCTCTCTCTCTCTCTCTCTCTCTCTCTGTGTGTTTACAAGAACATATAATTGCAACCTATCGTTGCTCTGGCTGATATTCATAATATAATTTAATTTAATGCTCATAACTGTGCCACATTTTCTGTCAAGTATCCCTTGATGCTAAATAATGAGTAGTCCGAAGACTCGAACTTGGCCATGTGACAGTATAAACATGTTGATCTATCAACCAAATGATTTTAGACACAGTTTAAGTTTAGAAATTGTACTAATGAATGCTGGTTATGTGGTTTGAAGTCTGATTATTCAGACTATTTGTATGCCACTTTAATGCTGTTAATAAAAAGTACAAATGTAAGGTGCCGATATGTACATGAACTATTTTAGTATTTTTCAAGCATGTTTTCTATGTAAGTTTCTAATCTGATCATAAACACCTTTGTTGTATGCATTTGAAATCCCCCATCCTCTGCTAGCGTATCTGCTTCTTTGTCGTCTTTGGTGATGCACTGTGTCATAGTGTTGTTGTTGGTTCAGTGACACAGCTTAGTGTAGAACGTAGTTGTAGCAATGATCTCATTGCTTTATTTGTGGGTGGGGGGGGGGGGAGGCATTTGAGAGAGTGGAGGATAGAGAGAACATCTGAGAAGATGCCCTGTGACATGTGGAGAACCATCCTGTTGTAATGGGCATCTGCATGGTTCGCCCTACTTTGGATCGCCCTATTAATTTGTATTGCTTCATCAACTTGGTCTGGTGCTATTTTTAGAGATCATCGACATAACAATAACTTCATATTCGTTGAAATTGAAGATTACGCAGCTCGTGTGAGTGTTAGTTTTTCAGATCAAGCTTGTTTGCGCCACCTTAATTATACCTGGCTATTGTTCCATGATATACACAGCATTTAAAACGCCACAAAAAAATTATGAAGAAGAAAACCTATATATTTAAAAGGTTTGCAATTATTCAAACGTTATGAATGGAATCATATATGTATGTGCAGTAGCCTATTACAGTTTCAAACAACAATAACCAATGTATCAGAATTAAGTTTTGGAGGTTTGGGTGAAAATAAACATGATCCGATAAATTACCGCTAACACGAACTGCACAAGTACATGTATATATTCAGACAAGTACATGTATATATTCAGACTGTACAAAGTTACTGAGGTACATATTTTTGTTATGTTTTTGTGCTTGATGCTATTACAAACACTTTAATGGTAAGACATGCAATAGACACACATTTTACAGTGCCTAATAAGCAGGGTTACCCTGTTAATTGAATGTTTCATGTCAAAGCCTATAACCACTGAATTATATCGAAACACAGCAAAACAAAGGAAAACTTCATATCCACCCTTAAATGACCATAGCTTTATTATTAGTCATTATAAACTATTTAAGCTCCTTATAGAGATAATTTTGATAACTTGTTTATGAAGTTGCACTACAACCTTCTTTGAAGTATAGGGTTTTTTTGAAAACCGGTTCATTTCCCTTGCCGTCGTTCTGTCTGAAACACTATGTGGGGATTACAAATGCGACTCATGTACAAAGCCTTCTTTCTGGCTGAAACACTATGTGGGGATTACAAATGAGACTCATGTACAACACTTTCTTTCTGGCTGAAACACTATGTGGGGATTACAAATGCGACTCATGTACAAAACGTTCGTTCTGTCTGAAACACTATGTGGGGATTACAAATGCGACTCATGTACGACACTTTCTTTCTGGCTGAAACACTATGTGGGGATTACAAATGCGACTCATGTACAACACTTTCTTTCTGGCTGAAACACTATGTGGGGATTACAAATGCGACTCATGTACAACACTTTCGTTCTCTCTGAAACACTATGTGGGGATTACAAATGCGACTCATGTACAAAACTTTCTTTCTGGCTGAAACACTATGTGGGGATTACAAATGCGACTCATGTACAAAACTTTCGTTCTGTCTGAAACACTATGTGGGGATTACAAATGCGACACATGTACAAAACTTTCGTTCTGTCTGAAACACTATGTGGGGATTACAAATGCGACTCATGTACAACACTTTCTTTCTGGTTGAAACGCTATGTGGGGATTACAAATGCGACTCATGTACAACACTTTCGTTCTGGCTGAAACACTATGTGGGGATTACAAATGCGACTCATGTACAACACTTTCTTTCTGGCTGAAACACTATGTGGGGATTACAAATGCGACTCATGTACAAAACTTTCGTTTTGTCTGAAACACTATGTGGGGATTACAAATGCGACTGATGTACAGCACTTTCTTTCTGGCTGAAACACTATGAGGGGATTACAAATGCGACTCATGTACAAAACTTTCGTTCTCTCTGAAACACTATGTGGGGAAAACAAATGCGACTCATGTACAACACTTTCTTTCTGGCTGAAACACTGTGTGGGGATTACAAATGGGACTCATGTACAAAACTTTCGTTTTGTCTGAAACACTATGTGGGGATTACAAATGCGACTCATGTACGACACTTTCTTTCTGGCTGAAACACTATGTGGGGATTACAAATGCGACTCATGTACAACACTTTTTTTCTGGCTGAAACACTATGTGGGGATTACAAATGCGACTCATGTACAACACTTTCTTTCTGGCTGAAACACTATGTGGGGATTACAAATGCGACTCGTGTACAACACTTTCTTTCTGGCTGAAACACTATGTGAGGATTACAAATGCGACTCGTGTACAAAACCTTCTTTCTGGCTGAAACACTATGTGGGGATTACAAATGCGACTCATGTACAAAACTTTCTTTCTGGCTGAAACACTATGTGGGGATTACAAATGCGACTCATGTACTAAACCTTCTTTCTGGCTGAAACACTATGTGGGGATTACAAATGCGACTCATGTACAGCACTTTCTTTCTGGCTGAAACACTATGTGGTGATTACAAATGCGACTCATATACAAAACTTTCTTTCTGGCTGAAACACTATGTGGTGATTACAAATGCGACTCATATACAAAACTTTCTTTCTGGCTGAAAGACTCTGTGGGGATTACGAATGCGACTCATGTACAAAACTTTCTTTCTGGCTGAAACACTATGAGGGGATTACAAATGCGACTCATGTAGAAAACCTTCTTTCTGGCTGCAACACTATGTGGGGATTACAAATGCGACTCATGTAGAACACTTTATTTCTGGCTGAAACACTGTGTGGGGATTACAAATGCGACTCATGTACAAAACGTTCGTTCTGTCTGAAACACTATGTGGGGATTACAAATGCGACTCATGTACAAAGCCTTCTTTCTGGCTGAAACACTATGTGGGGATTACAAATGAGACTCATGTACAACACTTTCTTTCTGGCTGAAACACTATGTGGGGATTACAAATGCGACTCATGTACAAAACGTTCGTTCTGTCTGAAACACTATGTGGGGATTACAAATGCGACTCATGTACGACACTTTCTTTCTGGCTGAAACACTATGTGGGGATTACAAATGCGACTCATGTACAACACTTTCTTTCTGGCTGAAACACTATGTGGGGATTACAAATGCGACTCATGTACAACACTTTCGTTCTCTCTGAAACACTATGTGGGGATTACAAATGCGACTCATGTACAAAACTTTCTTTCTGGCTGAAACACTATGTGGGGATTACAAATGCGACTCATGTACAAAACTTTCGTTCTGTCTGAAACACTATGTGGGGATTACAAATGCGACACATGTACAAAACTTTCGTTCTGTCTGAAACACTATGTGGGGATTACAAATGCGACTCATGTACAACACTTTCTTTCTGGTTGAAACGCTATGTGGGGATTACAAATGCGACTCATGTACAACACTTTCGTTCTGGCTGAAACACTATGTGGGTATTACAAATGCGACTCATGTACAACACTTTCTTTCTGGCTGAAACACTATGTGGGGATTACAAATGCGACTCATGTACAAAACTTTCGTTTTGTCTGAAACACTATGTGGGGATTACAAATGCGACTGATGTACAGCACTTTCTTTCTGGCTGAAACACTATGAGGGGATTACAAATGCGACTCATGTACAAAACTTTCGTTCTCTCTGAAACACTATGTGGGGAAAACAAATGCGACTCATGTACAACACTTTCTTTCTGGCTGAAACACTGTGTGGGGATTACAAATGGGACTCATGTACAAAACTTTCGTTTTGTCTGAAACACTATGTGGGGATTACAAATGCGACTCATGTACGACACTTTCTTTCTGGCTGAAACACTATGTGGGGATTACAAATGCGACTCATGTACAACACTTTTTTTCTGGCTGAAACACTATGTGGGGATTACAAATGCGACTCATGTACAACACTTTCTTTCTGGCTGAAACACTATGTGGGGATTACAAATGCGACTCGTGTACAACACTTTCTTTCTGGCTGAAACACTATGTGAGGATTACAAATGCGACTCGTGTACAAAACCTTCTTTCTGGCTGAAACACTATGTGGGGATTACAAATGCGACTCATGTACAAAACTTTCTTTCTGGCTGAAACACTATGTGGGGATTACAAATGCGACTCATGTACTAAACCTTCTTTCTGGCTGAAACACTATGTGGGGATTACAAATGCGACTCATGTACAAAGCCTTCTTTCTGGCTGAAACACTATGTGGAGATTACAAATGCGACTCATGTACAAAACTTTCTTTCTGGCTGAAACACTATGTGGGGATTACAAATGCGACTCGTGTACAAAATGTTTTGCTCTATTCGCCCTATTCGTTCGGGGCGGGACGTAGCCCAGTAGTAAAGCGCTGGCTCGATGCGTGGTCGGTCTGGGATCGATCCCCGTCGGTGGGCCCGTTGGGCTATTTTTCATTCCAGCCCGTGCACCACGACTGCCATATCAAAGGTTGTGGTATGTACTACCCTGTCTGTGGCCCAACACTTGATCCTCTTACACACGGAGGGACGGGACGTAGCCCAGTGGTAAAGCGTTCGCTTGATGCGAGGTCGGTCTAGGATCGATCACCCATCGGTGGACCCATTGGGCTATTTCTCGTTCTAAATCGTGCTCCACAAGTGGTATATCAAAGGCAATGGTATGTGTTATTCTGTCTGTGGGATGGTGCATATAAAAGATCCCTTGCTGCTAATCGAAAAGAGTAGCCCATGAAGTGTCGACAGCGGGTTTCCTCTCTCAATTTCTGTGTGGTCCTTAACCATATATCTGATGCTATATAACCATAAATAAAATGTGCTGAGTGCGTCGTTAAATAATTAAACGAATCCAGCTGTTGCACCTGTTGTTTTCTTCTGAAATATTAATACAACAATTTGTATCATATTTAAATCTTGGCTTGTTCTTCTGATATTTCTTTGGGGCTGGTGAATAGTAGTTTCCTCTCATACACAGCATGCAATACCTGGCTTAGTATATCAAGGCTGGTGAATAGTAGTTTCCTCTCATACACGGCATGCAATACCCGGCTTAGTATATCAAGGCTGGTGAATAGTAGTTTCCTCTCATACACGGCATGCAATACCCGGCTTAGTATATCAAGGCTGGTGAATAGTAGTTTCCTCTCATACACGACATGCAATACCCGGCTTAGTATATCAAGGCTGGTGAATAGTAGTTTCCTCTCATACACGGCATGCAATACCTGGCTTAGTATATCAAGGCTGGGAACCTGTTTGGATCTTTTTTTATTTTTATTTCTCCGCCATCCCGAATTTCTTACTGAAAACATCCGTAATACAAATAAAATAAAATAAAATAATATAAAAATAATAATAAATAACCTTAATCCAAAAAAAAAAGAAAGAAAAAAGTATGGCCTTATCATTATTTATTATAGTTATACCATGAGACTGTTTTTACCTTTGATGTCGCATGTGCAGTAACTATGATACCAGGGGGCGGGACGTAGGCCAGTGGTAAAACGTTCGCTTGATGCGCAGTCGATCTGGTATCGATCCCCGTCGGTGGGTCCATTGGGCTATTTGTCGTTCCAGCCAGTGCACCACGACTGGTATATCAAAGGCCGTGGTATGTACTGCCCTGTCTGTGGGATGGTGCACATAAAAGAACCCTTGCTGCTAATCGAAAAGAGTAGCCCATGAAGTGGCGACAGCGGGTTTCTTCTCTCAATATCTGTGTGGTCCTTAACTAAATGTCTGACGCGATGTAACCGTAAATAAAATGTGTTGAGTGTGTTGTTTAATAAAACATTTCTTTCTCAGGATACCACTCGGGAACGTCGATATACCAGCGATAAAAGCCACTGCGTAACCATTTCGGCAGCGTTGTAAATTGGCTCATAATAAAATGTTTAGTATACACGCATAAGCGTACGAGACACACACCCCCCCCCCCCCCCCCCCTCCCCCCCACACACACACCAGTGCTGGAGAAAATAATAAAATTCGGGCATAAACAATAGTGAAATTCACCACATATTTCCATAATTTTACCCACAGTATTGGTTGTAATCCATGTATAAATGTTTAGTGATTCCTTTGCAACCATAGTTAGCTCTTTGGCGGTATTTGCTAATACAAATAAATGTTATAGACCTACAGATTCCTGAATTTTCGTTAAATTCGGGCACAAATCGGCCTGCCCCCCTACAACAATGGGAGCCCGTACGCCTATGTCTGCACGTGGAAATTGAGCACATCTGTATGTTGTTGGAGCCAAAAAGACGTCTAGAAATAAGTTTCTGATGGGCGGACTCAACAAACTCATAGAAATATTTAGCACATTTTGCGTGTTTTAAAAAAAATTTAAATTGAAAATTTGAAAGTTGATCTTGTCCTAGAGTTTTGGTGGGATAGTTCTGAAACTATGATTCTGTAAATGAAACCCATTTCTAAATTCATGAATTCCTCTTCAGTTGAAAATAAAAGAACAAGAAAAACCCAACTAAGCATAAACTCTAACATTGAACAAATTTATTATTAATATTATTTTTTTACACATACTTTTCTCTCACTAACCATCAAGAAGTAAACTTGAAGTTAGACCAGCCCCGAGTCAGGCCCTCGACATATCGTAAGTCGGACTCGAGATAGACGTGTTCGAAACCCCTGTGGTATATGAACAGGTAAAACTATAGTCCGTCCCACAGGGATCGCATTTGTTTTATACTATGTAATTTACTACAAGTTATTTATTTCCGAACCGATTGATTTGTAAATGGCATACACAAATTGTATTTCTTCGTTATTTCCAAAATACTCACTTTTCTTCTTACGTCAAGCCCAGTGGTAAAGCGACTGCTTGATGCGCGGTCGGTTTGGGATCAATCCCCGTCAGTGGGCCCATTTGGGCTATTTCTCGCTCCAGCCAGTGCACCACGACTGGTATATCAAAGGCCGTGGTTTGTGTTATCTTGTGTGGGATGGTGCATATAAAAGATTCCATGCTGCTAATCGAAATGAGTAGCCCATGAAGTGGCGACAGCGGGTTTCCTCTCTCAATAGCTGTGTGATCCTTAACCATATGTCTGACGCCATATAACCGTAAATAAAATGTGTTGAGTGCGTCGTTAAATAAAACATTTCCTTCCTTTACCTTTATAGCTGTTTATAAGAAATGTTTCGGGCATTTTGATTTAATCGGGCAAATACCAGTCTGTTCCCCCACAAAGATGGTAGCTTGTACACCTATGCCACAAATTAGCTAGATACAAGACGGATGCCCTGCCAACACCACAGACAACTGCAGATTTAAGCGTCAGTTCATTCATTCATTTACGGGGCGGGATGTAGCTCAGTTGGTTGAGCGTTCGTTCGAGGTGCTTGCGTCGAAGGATCGAACTACCCTCAATGGATCCGTTAAACTGAATGGGTTTTTTCTCGTTCCAAGCAGTGCACCACAACTGGTCAAAGGTCGTGGTATGTGCTTTCCTGTCTGTGGAAAAGTGCATATAAAAGATCCCTTGCTGCATTAAGAAAATGTAGCGGGTTTACTCCATTGACTACGAGTCAGAATTACCAAATGTTTGACATTCAATAGTCGATGATTAATATATCAATGTGCTCTAGTATTGTCGTTAAGCAAAACAAACTTTCATTCATTTATAGTTATTTTTCATGCGTATAACCAATTACGCTATCCTTGGCGTACAGCACGGCTATCTGGACTATAGGTTAGCCGTTTGCCCATTGGGCTATTTCTCGTTACATGCAATGTTCCACAACTGGTGTAACAAAGACCGTGGCATGTACTATCCTGTCTGTGGAATGGTGCATATAAAGGATCCTTTGCTGCTAACCGAAAAGAGTAGCCCATGAAGTGGCGACAGCAGGTTTCCTCGCTCAATATCTGTATGGTCCTTAACCCTATTTCCGACGCCATATAACCGTGAATAAAATGTGTTGAGTTCGTCGTTAAATAAACAATTTCCTTCATTGATTCCTGTTTGTGATAAAGATTCTCCAGTGAACAAGTATTTTCGACGCCATATAACCGTGAATAAAATGTGTTGAGTTCGTCGTTAAATAAACAATTTCCTTCATTGATTCCTGTTTGTGATAAAGATTCTCCAGTGAACAAGTATTTTCTACTAGTGATCATTCATGGGCATACAGTTAAAGGGACATACCCTAGTTTCAACCCGTGAAAATTAACACTAAGTTTAGTTAAAGGGACAGACCCTAGTTTCAACCCGTGAAAATTAACACTAAGTTTAGTTAAAGGGACAGACCCTAGTTTCAACCCGTGAAAATTAACACTAAGTTTAGTTAAAGGGACAGACCCTAGTTTCAACCCGTGAAAATTAACACTAAGTTTAGTTAAAGGGACAGACCCTAGTTTCAACCCGTGAAAATTAACACTAAGTTTAGTTAAAGGGACAGATCCTAGTTTCAACCCGTGAAAATTAACACTAAGTTTAGTTAATCTACACACCTGTAACACATTTGGATAAAGTTACAACTGAGTGAGACATGAGTCTGTTACTTTGGCATGGTGAAATACCCTCTAAAAACAGACTAAAATCGACTCCATGGCTGTTACTTCTCAAACGCACGTGAGTTTTTAAAAACATGACAAATGCATTTTGTGATATTAAAAACACCAGGATGACCAAAAACACTTCAAATGTACGGAAATGGATAATCTAAACAATAAAATGTAAGTAAAGTATGATTTCAGTTACCAAAAAACGGCTCTAATAGTAAAAAATATGCCTTAGTGTTTAGAAACTAGGGTATGTCCCTTTAAATGTGTAGTTTTTAAATGTTAAAGCAAAATGTAATGAAAGCATGATTTGCAATAGCTGTCATTATGCAACTTGGAAATAGCACCTTCAATACCGGTATAATAGACCACACACTCAGAATGGTTCTTGACAGCTGTTCTCAAAAGTTACTTATAAATGTCTACACATATTTTGTTTTGGAGAGGGATAGGGGTAAACCATTATCAGAAACGGCCCTCACATACTGTAACAGCAATGGAATTGGCACGTTGACCAAACATTTTTATAGTCTGTTCCAATAAAGTGCATAAATCACCTGTTTACTGACATCTTTCTTTTAAATGGACATTTCTGAGTTTGCTGCAATTTTTAAGATGTTATCGACTAACAGAGACTTTTTAACGATTATAATTACATATCAAATATATTTTCCTGCATAATATATCAGTGGCTATATATTAAAAGTCTTTCTGATCGTTCTAATGCTTGTACTAGATTAAATTAAATTTTATTTCTTAAAATAAATGTTTTCGGACGTACGAAATTATTTGGAAACAAAATCCAGTTTGGGCTTCTTACAAATATTAAGACGACCAGAAACACATTGAACATACAGACACTGATATTCTAAACAAGAAAATCTATTTAATATGTAAGTTTAATCGTAGAAATATTTTATTAGTTGGAAACATCTTACAATGCAGCAGACTCAGGAATATCCCTTTAATTTCAAGAGTAAACACCACTTTGTACATCAATGAGAGCCAAAACAAGTAAATGCTAAATTAGGTAGACTATCATTAAACAGATATTTACAAAATGTTTACTCGTCAGTTTAATATGTAAGAAATAATCGATGAAAATCATTTGTATTCTATTTCCGACAGTAATTTGTTTTTAGACGTAGGTACGATTCCTATGACAATCATTTTAATCTGAGCTGGTATTGTGGTATTGATCGAAGAAGACAGATGTGACAATAATTTCCGAAAACACCTGTGATATCGAGTCATGAAAACTGCTGTAACACGACGTTTCTAGTGCGTTAGTTGGAGTTTCCTCCAGCGTTGTTCTATACGTTATATAATATGTGTTACAATAACATATATTAGAACAACGCTAGAGGACACTCTAGTTTCTATTATGTGGGCATCACGGACTTTCTATACGTTATATATTATGTGTTACAATAACATGTATTAGAACAACGCTAGAAGACACTCTAGTTTCTATTATGTGGCCATCACGGACTTTCTATACGTTATATATTATGCGTCACAATAACATATATTAGAACAACGCTAGAGGACACTCTAGTTTCTAGGTTGTGGGCATCACAGACGTTTTATACGCCCGTATATGATGGGTCGTATTATGATATGGCGTTGTCCAATCTAATTATAATAAGCTCCACTGGTTAAATAGTATTACCTGTGGATCTAACAGCACCCCTTTGGAGCTCATGTCCAGTTGTCCTTTCATTCGACCAATCAAAACCTTACTTGCAAAATCATTGTCAGTGAATTGAAAAGAATTTGAAAACATTCGGGATTAGGCCGAGGATATACGAAATGATTCGGGTGAATTACGAAGTATGCCGGAAACTAATTTCAATATAAAATTTTATATAAAATTCGTTTCAAGACGAAAACCCCCCATAGAAAACGTGATGGTATAGCCATAACATCTGTTTATACTAGTATACAATCCAGAGTTTATTACTGCAATTTTATCCCTGTTTTTTAATGTTGAAATAGACCAACAAGTTCGCCTATTGCATAAATAGTCTCGCCCGATATTTTTAGAATTTGTATGCTCCCGAAAAACGCTATAAAAGGCGAAGTGTAATTAGTCGATATTTAAATTGTTATTTATAGATGAAATGTCACCTGGATATGGGAGTCCACGCAATGCTACTAGATCTACTGGTAGACCAGTAGAGCTAATTTTAATCAGATTGGACGTTGTCCGTCCGTTGGGCCGGACGTAGCCCAGTGGTAAAGCGCTTGCTCGATCCGCGGTCGGTTTGGGCTATTTTTCGTTCCAACCAATACACCACGACTGGTATATCAAAGGCTGTGGTATGTACTACCCTGTCTGTGGGATGATGCATATAAACGATCCCTTGCTGCTAATCGAAAAGAATAGCCCATGAAGTGGTGACATTGGGTTTCCTCTCTCAATATCGGTGTGGTCCTTAACCATATGTCTTACGTCATATAACTTTAAATAAAATGTGTTGAGTGCGTAGTTAAATAAATAATTTCCTTCCTTGTCCGTCCGTCAAAACGTCCGTCCGTCCATCTGCCCGTCTGTTAATGTTTCCTTGTCCGGACCATATCTTGCATACAGATGCATACAGGACCATCAAACCTCAACTTGGGATGGCGGTGTGTCGCGTACTAGGTAACTGTGACCTAGTTTCACGGTCAACTGCACATAACAGTAAGTCGTTGTCCGGACCGTATCTTGCATACAGATGGATACAGGGAAATCAAACCTCAACTTGGGATGGCGGTGTGTCGCATACTATCACTAGGTCAATGTGACCTACTTTTCACGGTCAACTGCACATAACAGTAAATCATTGTCCGGACCGTATCTTGCATACAGATGCATACAGGACCATCAGACCAGGAGCAACTTGGCATGGTGGTTAGTCCCAAACAAACTGTTCATCCATCCAGCTGTAACAAATTCACATAATTAGAACTGAATCATGCGTATCTATGGTTTTCCATCAAACTCACGACGGGCGTATCATGTACCTCACCGGTACTCTTGTTTTGATTGTCTATGGTTTTCCATCAAACTCATGACGGGCGTATCATGTACCTCACCGGTACTCTTGTTTTGATTGTCTATGGTTTTCCATCAAACTCATGACAGGCGTATCATGTACCTCACCGGCACTCTTATTCTGATTATCTATGGTTTTCAATCAAACTCATGACGGGCGTATCATGTACCTCACCGGTACTCTTCTTGTGATTGTCTATGGTTTTCCATCAAACTCATGACGGGCGTATCATGTACCTCACCGGTAATCGTGTTGTGATTGTCTATGGTTTTCCATCAAACTCATGACGGGCGTATCATGTACCTCACCGGTAATCGTGTTGTGATTGTCTATGGTTTTCCATCAAACTCATGACGGGCGTATCATGTACCTCACCGGTAATGTTTTTCTTATTGTCTATGGTTTTTCATCAAACTCATGACGGGGGGTATGGTGGGGTGGGAGAGGGGTCCGGACTTTTTGTTTTGCGCTAACGATTTTAATAACCTCAAGCACTTTGGTCCATTAATTTCTTTAACTTATGTCCGTACTTATATTTAACTAAGGTTCAAGCACGTTGACCTGGGCACACATATCACCTCAGCTATTTGGGCTGTCTGTCAAGACAGTGGGTTAGTTGTTCGGTGTTGTTAGTGGTGGTTAGTGAGAGAGAATCCAAAAGGGTAGCCCATTCCGTAGTAGCGTGCATGAGCTACTAACTATCGCCACACTGGATACCCCTACCAATAATGCATGGAGGGCGAAACCATTGAGGTTCCGACCACCCCCACCCCCACCCCACCCTTGCTCACCTACCAAGCAACACGAAAGACAAAAATGCATGGGTATATTAACTATTATCCTGTTCAATTATTTAGACCCAAAGTTTTTTGCAAATGTTACGTTTATTTCCTATTTGATATTTGTTTTCTTTGCACTTACATGAAAACAAACCCAAACCCCGACAGGTTTTATATATAAATCATCATATAAAATGCACGAAGTTGACTTAATTCCACTTTTTAAAAATCTCTGTGTCTTTTGAATGCACGTTATTTCTCCTATAAATAACTAAGGTCATTTGCATATCAAAACATTGGGATCTGAGGCTACGTGAAGGCCATTATAGCTTGTTTCACTAAATCAAGGTTATTATTGTTTTGCAGTGTGTAACAGCATTGTCTAATCTTTCCGTTAAACATAGATGTAAACAAACAGAACATGTAACCCTTTCTTGTAGGTGCATTATATTTAATAAATTAGCTAATGTATTATGTATTTTTATTTTATTATATCACTTATATATTAGCATACCATACCTAACCTAACACAACTGAGGTGTAGCACAGTAATAAACACAAATCACCTCACACACCGCAGGAATGTGCTTTCCAAATTTATAAACACATTTAATGCAGGGCCGGACCCAGAAGACCGGGGGGGGGGGGGGATAAAATGTCAAAGGCCACCAACATCAAATAATAATAAAAATGTTATTTAATTTGCCTCTAAATTGGGAACTCATACGTATATATATATATATATATATATATATATATATATAGTATTTAGGGTGGTGCTAGGGGCTGGGGTTTGGGGGTGGGGTGTTACATTTGTAATGCGAAAACCCCAAAGGGCTATTGTTCGGACTCGTATGGGTTCAACCACTTTTTCATCCCGCAGACACAGCCCTGAATGTTCAAAATACGATAGCATTGCTTGGTCAATAACATCATTATTTCTATCTATGACTGCACGTGCTATTTTAGCAATGTGTAAACCACGTTAAATACAAGTTAGGTAGGATATATAAATTCATTGAAAATGTAGTAGTCGACATTCTTGTTACTGTTATTTGAGGAAAAATATGGGTAAATCGAAAAACACTTCAATTGATGTAAAATTGTGTATTAAGAACGTTTTCGATTATTTTGAAGATGAATATCAGCGCAGTAGACCTAGGTATGCTTCTTATCGAATTGTCGATCGAGTTGCCGCTGCACTTAAAGTTTCGGTTTCAACAGTAAAAAGAACTGTGAAAAATCTAAGCTCTACGAATCAAGCACAGAAATCACTGCTAAAAAACGCGACCGAAAACTCATCGATTTATTTGATAAAGATGTTATTAGACGACGAGTATACAGATTTTATAGAGAGTGCGAATTACCTACATTACATAAGATTAACGTGGCTTTAAGGGAGGAATGTGGAATCAACATATCCATATCAACTTTACGAAGAACACTCCATGACCTCGATTTTAAATACCAACATACGTCTACAACCGGAAAAGTGATTTTTGAGGACGCCAATATATCAGACAGGAGACTGTCCTATCTCCATGAAATATCCAGTTTACGAGAACAGGGGTATTTAATAGTGTATCAAGATGAGACCTGGGTGAATGTCAACCACACAACATCCCACACTGGACAGATATCCACCCTGGCACAAGTACCGCCAATCACCTGCCGAAATCAGACGCTGCTGATCGAGTTCCTAAACTCTGTTCGGTGACTGGGAAGGGAAAAAGACTTATTATTTGTCATGCTGGCTGTGATAGATAGATGGCTGTGAATTGATCTTTGAGGCTAAAAAAACAGACGGAGACTATCATGGTGATATCAATCACGACAATTTCATCAAATGGTTTGAAGAACAACTTATGCCTTCTCTACCAGAACCTTCTGCTATCGTCATGGATAACGCAAGCTACCACAACAAATTAACTGAGATTACACGATGTCCTGCACTAAACGCTAAAAAGAAAGAAATTCATTCGTGGCTACGAAACAAAAATATACCTTTTGAGAGTAACATGACAAAGCCAGTTCTTTATGAACTTGTGAAAAGTAACAAATGTGCAAAGCAATTTGTTACTGATGATATTGCTGAACGCCATGGGCACTTGTGTCTAAGACTGTCGCCAAGACATTCTGAATTCAATCCGATATAACTGATCTGGTGTCAAGTCAAAGGGCACATAGCTCGTCATAATGATGGTAAAATGACCACGGTGCGGAGAGAACTTGCACATGCATTGAACTCTGTCACACCTACACACTTCTCTGACGCAGTTAAACATGTAATAAAGATCGAAGAAGATTTCAGAAAACAAAATAGTTTTATAAGAAATAAAATACCCCCTGTGATAGTCCCCCTTAACGAAGATAGTGATGAAGAAATGAGTTCGTAGACTGATTAAGTTATTTCTCCATACCCATCAGGAGTATTACTTTAATGTACGCATGAACTCTTTAGCACTAAAAACAATTTATTTCCATATCATTCACTATCAAACAACCTAACAACCTATAAACTAATCGACTAGAAATGCATATAGACTACACATACATACGAGAGAAATTTTTATTTAACGACACACTCAACGCATTTGATATACGTGTATGTGGCGTCAGACAAAACAGTTAAGGAGCATTATGACAGTGAGAAAGAAACTCGCTACCGCCACATGGGCCACTGTTTCCAATAAGCAATTTTGATAAGCAATAAAGGACGTTTTATATGCACCATCCCATAGACAGGATAGCACATACCACAGCCTTTATACATCAGTTGTGGTGCACAGGCTGGAACTAGACACAACCCAATGTGTTCACCATGTGGGATCGATCAGTCGACCTACCATGAGCGAACGCTTTACCTCTGACCTACGTCCCGCTCCATATACAAAAGAAGCCTTAAGTGGGGTTGGGGTTGTGCAGAGGGTCACACCTCCACCAATCGCATGCATACCATATTCTTCTCTCTCTCTCTCCCTATAACCATATAACCATAGATTAAAATATGTTGAATGCGTCGTTACATAAATGAGGTCGCTCTCTCTCTCTCTCTCTCTCTCTCTCTCTCTCTCTCTCTCTCTCTCTCTCTCTCTCTCTCTCTCTCTCTCTCTCTCTGTCTGTCTGTCTGTCTGTCTCTCCCTTCAGCGCGCGCGCTTGTGTATTCCACAATATAATTATAATATTTGATACATATTTTTTTTCAAACTGAGGTTTTGTCACTTGAACTCCCCACCTGAATCCGCGCCTGCTTCATGTTTACAGATATTTTCTTAAATATAGGTCATACTACGATTTGTGCGGATAGGACGATAGAACCGAACATTAGTTTGAAACGCACTATAGAATGATGCTTTTGATATGGAAATGACCTTAGTTATTTATAGGAGAAATAACGTGCATTCAAAAGACACAGAGATTTAAAAAAAAGGGAATTAAGTCAACTTCGTGCATTTTATATGATGATTTGTATATAACACCTGTCGGGGTTTGGGTTTGTTTTCATGTAAATGCAAAGAAAACAAATATCGAATAGGAAATAAACGTAACTTTGCAAAAATCTTTGGGTCTAAATAATTGAACAGGATAATAGTTACTGTATACACACTACATACATTTCCTTATTCTGTGTCCTCCAGCTTAGAAAGTGTTCGCTGAAATAACTGAACTCAACTGAAAAAGCTATTGTTATCTCATGTGTGACGTTACAATAAAACACACACTAACTCTATTGTTATCTCAGGTGTGACGTTACTATAAAACACACACTAACTCTATTGTTATCTCATGTGTGACGTTACTATTAAACACACACTAACCCTATTGTTATCTCATGTGTGACGTTACTATTAAACACACACTAACCCTATTGTTATCTCATGTGTGACGTTACTATAAAACAAACACTAACCCTATTGTTATCTCATGTGTGACGTTGCTATTAAACGCACACTAACCCTATTGTTCTCTCATGTGTGACGTTACTATTAAACACACACTAACCCTATTGTTCTCTCGTGTGTGACGTTACTATTAAACACACACTAACCGTATTGTTATCTCATGTGTGACGTTCGTATAACAACACACTAACCGTATTGTTATCTTACGTGTGATGTTACTATAAAGAACACACTAACCCTATTGGCATCTCACGTATGACGTTGCTATCAAACACACTAACCCAATTGTTATCTCATGTGTGACGTTGCTGTAAAACGCACACTAACCATATTGTTATCTCACTCGTTACGTTGATGTAAAACACACACTAACCCTATATTTTTCTCATGTGTGACTTTACTATTAAACACACACACTAACCCTATTGTTATCTCATGTGTGACGTTGATGTAAAACACACACTAACCCTATTGTTTTCTCATGTGTGACTTTACTATTAAACACACACACTTACCCTATTGTTATCTCACTCGTGACGTTGATGTAAAACACACACTAACCCTATTGTTATCTCATGTGTGACGTTGCTATAAAACACACACTAACCCATGACCTCGGTGTCATAAGCCTGGTACCAACTCCCACCCAGAGCGAGTTTTAATAACTCAGTGGGTAGGTGTAAGACCATACTAACCACTAACAATTAACTCTCAGTCCTGGACAGAAAGCCCAGATAGATGAGGTGTGTGATAGCAGTAGGTGTGTGCCCAGGACAGCGTGAGTGAAACTTAATTGAAGAGAAACACGAAAATAAGTTGAAATGAAATGAAATATGCCCTGTATTGAACCTGTGGTTTATTTATCTTCAACCAGATCGATCACTGCCAGTGGGACCATTGGGCTATTTTCTATTTCCATCCAGTGCACCACGACTTGTATATCAAAGGCCGTGGTTTGTGCTATCCTATCTGTGAAATAGCACATATAAAAGTGGTGTTGTTAAGCAAAACAAACTTTTAACTTTTTTAATCGAGGCAGCTTCTATGCAAGGATTTACGATAGTAGAGTTCTTTTGCCAGTAAGGCCAGCTAAGCTGAAGCGTACTCCCAACCTCCAACTCCATTTATCATTCGACCATTTCGAGATTTCCATAAAACGTTATCCTTTGCTTTGTCCTGTCGAAATAATCTAAGGATAAAGTGTTGTCAAGTTCATCAATAGCAAACCTGCATTAGCCCCGCATTGCACGATAATTGTCAAACATGTTACAAGAAATATTCCAGGTACCCATAATTCTGGAAATGTATTAACAGCCAGTAAGACTGTGGAATATATTGGATATGTCACGAAGGACACCATTGCTATGGAGACAACATATCTGGTGAACTGTATGTCGGGTTTACAGCCCTTATCGAGAACACTGTGTGGTGTGGGGTAGTCTGATGTCGCCCATGTTGTCTTCTTCAGGATCTGTTGAATGCTGGCGACCAGGTACGCCATTCCAGCTAAGGGCAGGACGTGCAGTAGTAACACCAGAATGATCTGCAGAAGCAGAGAGCTTTCGTATCCCAGGACCAGACTCTGTGAGCCGTACACGAGACAGGCGCATATGGAAATCACACACACTGCGGTATACACTGGTATCCATCTTCCAGGAACCACTCTATCCCATGGCTCGCTGACCACTCTGCAAACAGATGATTCGAGCAGAGTCCTTTCCGCGATTAAGGCGATCATTTTGCAGAAGCTGGACTCGAGGGAAGACGACACTATGAGAGCGCACAGGGTGCCGAGATTCGGAAGGTGGTTCTCCAGAATGAGGAACAGAGAGACCAGGTCGAAGCAGTCAACCACTGACAGCGGGACGAGGTATACGGCTGACGGGAGTTTCCTCTTTCGTAGCAGCAGAACAATCGCTAAGCAGTTTCCACAGACACCGAGCAAGATGAAGATCTTGATTACAGGAAGGTATTCGTGTTGCAGTTTGAGATACATAGTATTCAGAAGATGTCACTTGCGGTCAATAGATTTCGTGTGTAGAGCTTGGCTAATCTACAAAATACATGTTTCAACACGTTTGTCAAACGGATCCCATTCATGTTGCAATTGTTTATATATATATATATATATATATATAATTCAATATGCACGCATACATGTACACAAACACACACACACACACACACACACACACACACACACACACACACACACACATACACATGTCCCTTATACATGAAACAGTAGTGTCATTAATGCCAAGAATTCCATTAATATTGCAGTTCCATATATATATATATCTATATATATATATATATAATTCAACATATACATTCAAACACGCACGCGCACGCACACATGCACACACATACACACACAATTCCCAAAAAGTAAATTCTCAAAAAAACATTTTCAGAATATGAGTGAACACTCCATCCATTCAAAATATTTTACAAATGGCATCATTCTTAGAGGTCAGACGTATAGAAATGCATTTTTCACCTATCAAAGTAATGTTCGATCTCTCCACTGTAAACCCCATTCAGAGTAAATTATCATATGCTAGTATCAACAAATATCGACATTATTTCCTAACAAATGTCAAGCAGTGATGGAAATAAGAAAACAATTTCAACTACAAAATCTACTTGTCCGCCAACATTTCCACTTGTCCATCTATGTAGGACAGGAAGTGGACGCAGAAGGAAAAGTTGAAGCCCTGGGCTTTTCTTTTTAGACCAATTCGCTTGTTACTCTTCACTGCAGATTGCATGTAACTTCGTGACTAGGGTGACTACAACATATTGTAGAATGTTTTAGTCGAGATAGTTTCAGCGTAAAACAAAGTAATACAAAATGTGTTTTTTGTTTAGGATTCAATGAAAACCAGTTAAATTGTTCTCGAGCACGTTCCCTTCAGAACACAGCACTGGTTTTCAACTTTCACCTTTAGCTGAAAGCCTGGAAATAATTGTTTGGTGGTGCTTGTCGAAATCTCCTGTCATAACTGAAAATGTGTGTCACCAAATGTTAAAATAATGTTACTGTTGTCCTTTATTAATCATGTACTGTTACATATACTAGTACAAACAAGTTTACATGATGCAGTGAATCTCCTCTAAACAGTACCCTAAACCCATGGACCATGGGTATCCAGTTTACAGAGGTGGGGGTTGAGGTAAAAGTCTTTGTTGTATTCTCTTCAGTATTATATATGGAAAAAGTAATAAAACTGTTAAATAACAACTACACTCAAATGTGGATAAAAATGATGCAATTTAAAAACATTTAGCTTGGAGGTGGGTGTGCGTTTTCATCATCAAACAAGTGAATTATTTATGTTATTTATGTCAGCCGAGATGTTCCGAGTGGGGAATTTGGAACTCAATTGCGACTCAAGGTATTCCGAATATTCACAAGCTAAGACTATTGTGTTATCAAGACCATGTTTATTTAACTCACAAACCACGATATTTGTATAACATTTTGCGATGAGAAACCGCCGATTTTTTTTTTTTTTTTTTTTTTTTTTTTTTTGTAAAAGAATATTTTACCTGTCCGCCGGATAACCACTAAGGTAAATTGTGTAAATTTCCACTTGTCGGGACAAACGGACACGTGCTTATTTGGAACACTGCCAAGTAATAAAGGATCTCCTCTGGAGAGGTTGTCGTCCTGTAGACGAGACGGTAGATAAAGATTCACAGAATCAACCACTATTTTGCCACATGCCCGTTCGATAGAGATACGACCTTGATAGCAGATAACAGTTTTGATAGCAGATAACAGTTTTGTCGTTCAGATTAAATCATTAGAACGGAATAAGCTAGACAGACAAGACGAAGCAGTATCCGACATGAGACAGATTAATCACCGAGTTTCGTTCAGACAGCATGTTGGGGCTAACAAGGACACTGGTGCTGACGCTATCTGGGACACAGTTGGGGCTAGCAGGGACACTGGTGGTGGCACTATCTGGGACACAGTTGGGGCTAACAGGGACACTGGTGGTGGCGCTATCTGGGACACAGCTGGGGCTAACAGGGACACTGGTGGTGGCGCTATCTGGAACACAGTTGGTTCTAACAAGGACACTGGTGATGGCGCTATCTGATACACAGTTGGGGCTAACAGGGACATCGGTGCT
>NC_054703.1:5999899-6012399 GCF_016097555.1 Gigantopelta aegis
GCACTTGAGATTAAGATGATCCTAGAGTCATGTTCACTTCGTAAAACGGGGGCCAGGAACGTGAGCAGAACATGAAACATGGTAATAGAGCTGCATGCCTGACAGATCTCGGGTACTGCATGGTAAAATAGGAAAGTTTGAGTCGTCTATGAAGATCGGTCAAAAGTTGGGAAAATCTCAGACACCATGAACAGACCAAATAAACCCCAAATTGTTTTTTCTTCAGATATATCAAGTGGGGAGAGATGGAAAATATATTTAGAGGAAGCAGAACATAGATGACGCATTGAAGTATAAGCTGTGAATTACATGGCGTGCAGACTTACTAAGATGGGCAAGGACCAATGTGATATGTGTATGAAGGAATAGCTTGTTTTTCAGAACTTTTCAAGATGAATGATCTTTTCTTCAAATGACCTCTATCTCATAATAAATCCAGAGACCAACAGAATCTTTCTTAAAGCAAGACTGTTCAAGGCTTTAATACATTCCTTGCCAAGCAGAGAATGGTTCTTTTAGCAAACACATGTTGCTTCATTTCGGTGATGCTGTCACTGAAGGATATTCTAAGATTCAAATGCACACTATGGACCATTTTCTTGGACATTTGAGACACGCAATAATTGTATAGCTATTGGTTGCTTTTAACGCTAGAAATACTTTTCGATATCTGAATGACCATGTGATTCCATGAAGTCTTAGACCCAACAGGTGTCTTCCAATGCCAATGTTCCTTTGGCTGCTGTGACAAAATGTTTTCGTTCATTCGTTGGGGCAAACGAAGTGTAAATGGGGGTGTAAATACTGTATGGATGACCCCCGTTTAGTAGTGAAAGACCTACTACCCATTTTACAGTGACAAGATGATGCGCCTTGCACCAATTTACAATGATGACTTTTGGTGACCTCAAAATGACCTTGGAACCATTTGTTTTTTGAATCTATATAAAATAGTGTTTATAAATATCACTAGTTAAACAAAGTTATTGACTTATTATTCATTTACTTACTTATTTATTTGTTTATTTATTTATTTACAAACAACAACACCAAAACCCACACACCCATATACTCACATTCATATAGGTAGAAGACGTGTCTTTAGCTGTCAGAATACCCAACATTGGACACAGGAAAACTGGTAGTAGTGACGTCACAGCGATGGGAACCACTTCGGTGATCCAAAAGACGGCCATTAACAAAATGAGATACGCGCAGCGATATGCCTGCAAGACAAATGCATGGTATCCTCAATTAAAGTCCGCTTAATGCCTAGGACCAACAGAACTATATTATTTCTCAAACATCGCAGCTGTATTGCCCAACACGTTTAGTCCATCTAAAGTCCGCTTAATGCCTAGGAGCAACAGAACTAATATCATTTCTCAAACATCGCAGCTGTATTGCCCAACACGTTTAGTCCATCTAAAGTCCGCTTAATGCCTAGGAGCAACAGAACTATATCATGTCTCAAACATCGCAGCTGTATTGCCCAACACGTTTAGTCCATCTAAAGTCCGCTTAATGCCTAGTAGCAACAGAACTAATATCATTTCTCAAACATCGCAGCTGTATTGCCCAACACGTTTAGTCCATCTAAAGTCCGCTTAATGTCTAGGAGCAACAGAACTAATATCATTTCTCAAACATCGCAGCTGTATTGCCCAACACGTTTAGTCCATCTAAAGTCCGCTTAATGCCTAGGACCAACAGAACTATATCATGTCTCAAACATCGCAGCTGTATTGCCCAATACGTTTAGTCCATCTAAAGTCCGCTTAATGCCTAGGACCAACAGAACTATATCATTTCTCAAACATCGCAGCTGTATTGCCCAATACGTTTAGTCCATCTAAAGTCCGCTTAATGCCTAGGACCAACAGAACTATATCATTTCTCAAACATCGCAGCTGTATTGCCCAATACGTTTAGTCCATCTAAAGTCCGCTTAATGCCTAGGACCAACATAAGTATATCATTTCTCAAACATCGCAGCTGTATTGCCCAACACGTTTAGTCCATCTACAGCAGAGAACACTCTATACAATATTTGTTTTAGAATTGGTGATTATTTTCGCTTGAAACACATTATGCTTACACTTCAGAGACCGGGCGTGGGATGGACGTGACTGAACCTGTTTGGAAATAGCCACCTTAACAGAGTTAAAAGAAAGAAAAGAAACTGCATAACATTATAATCTGTGACTCACCAGTCTCACTGCCATATACTGTGTAACATTACAAGCTGTGACTCACCAGTCTCACTGCCATATACTGTGTAACATTACAACCTGCGACTCACCAGTCTCACTGCCATATACTGTGTAACATTAAAACCTGCGACTCACCAGTCTCACTGCTATATATTGTGTAACATTACAACCTGTCACTGTGTTGTCATTTCGAAATAAAAACACATACGCAAATACAAATACACATAATACACATACATACATACACACGTAGATCTACACAGACACAACAGTGAGACAGCCACACAGACACACACGCGCGCACGCACATACACACTTGTACACACATATACACCCTCATATGCACACACACACACACACACACACACACACACACACACACACACACACACACTGCACACTGCACACACTGCACACATACATATACACATACACTTACACACTAGGCATGTACGCAAATTGTTTAATGTGAAGAGAAGTGCGAATTCTTCAAAGATTTGAGGAATTCGCACTTCGTTTTGGAAGAAAGAAACAATAAGACCCTCTCCCATCCACACCTCTAACCCTTCCGGAAAACAAAAACAAAACATCATTGTAAACAACAAGTACCTATTTATATTGAGCACACCATTTCGGTAGTTTCAATACACCAATACTTTTATTTTGCCTCTTCTAAACGACCACCAGTTCTAAAGATTGCTTACTAACGGGTGGGGTAAGTTCAGTCAACCGCTTGTCGGTAACGTCCGCTAGACTGGTTTATGCGCTCCACGGTAAACCAAATGGCCACGTCGTGAACCAGTCAAATATATAGTTCGCGAACGTTAGCGAAACGTTTGTAGGCTGAATTCCCCTGGTGTAGCGAGGTTGGCCTTGACCTGTACTCACCGGGTCGTCACCAATGAATAATAAGAAGATTAATGCAATGGGCGCAATCACGAAGACGAGAAACCTCCACGCAGCCAGAATTTGCGAACACGCGCTCGGCTGAAGCGGCGCTGCGTTTATGTCAACGACTCGAGCCGACACGCCGCAGCACGACGTCCCTTTCCGTGGTTCGTCCATTTTCCCCAGAGTTCACCTATCAGCGTCAACCCGACACCTGGTGTCTTGTCTGTTATACACTTCGGGATCTGTTGACAAGTAAACTAGATTAGTTGTTGTTGTTGTAGTAGTAGTATTAGTAGTATTAGTAGTATTAGTAGTAGTAGTAGTAGTAGTAGTAGTAGTACATATAGTGTTGGTAAACAATGATAATGATGTTCATTACCATTACTATTATTAATAATAATGATGACGATGATGACGATGATGATGGTAATGATGGTGACGATGATGATGACGACAACGATGATGAAAATGATGGTGAAAATAATAATAATAATAATAATAATGCGACTAAAATATGATGGCATATATACTCTTCGCGATTTTGATACTTCACAGAGCGCACGATAAATATGTTTGAGTGATTACTACTGTTACTTTTGCTGTTTGAATGTTATGCTTTGTTTGTCTTTGGATTAGTGATGCATACGACGTGAAGACATGCTCGGCGACCACGTGTTGTGCTACCGTTAACGAATTGCCACATAGTAAACAGGTGCCAAATGGTGTACACGGCGTAGAAACTGGGTGAATCGTCGATGGTCTCGTGTAACGTTTTCTGACGAGTCCAGATTCACTCTGGACTTCTTGGATAGGCGTGGTCGCGTTTGGCGACGTCGCAATGAACGCTAAGCAAACGTCAATCCCAGGCCGCATGACAAATCTGGTGGTGGTTCAGTTATAATGTGGGGTGGCATCACTGTAACTGACAGAACACCACTCCATGTTGTTCAAAGGAGGGTGACTGGTCAGTACAACAGGGATAATATACTGGCAGCGATTGTTGTCCTGTTTGCTTGTCGTGCTGGTCGACGGTTTGCGTTTCAAGACAACAATGCTCGGGCCCACCGTGCACATGTCGTAAATGACTACCTTCAGCAGCAAAACGTTACTAGAATTCTATGGTCAGCAATGAGCCCTGAACTTTCTCTCATAGAGCCCTTCTGGAACATGATCGAAGAAGTGTACGGCGACACCAATGGCTACCGGCTACATTAGCTGAATTTGGCCAGGCGCTGCAAGAGGAGTGGAACAGACTTCCTCAAATCGTACTGGAAGAATGATACGTAGCATGCCACGTCGAACAAACGAATGTGTGGCGAATCGTGAGGGTATTACAAAAGACGTCAATATTCAATTTTCAGCTGGTGGTGAATCGAGATTTCACAACCTCGCCGTTACTGTTACGGATAATGGTCACTATTTTGAGAGCAGTCTGTGACGTCACAGTAAATTGTGTCCCGCTCTGTACGATTAAAAGGCATGCTACATGTATTATATTTCGTAGTTAATGTACAATTTGAAAAAAACACCCCAAAAAACCCACGAAATAATAATATATACCACTTCTGAAAATGCCGCCATCTAAAATTTAACTACACACCATGCAGAGCTGATGAACTCGCTAAACGTTTAGTACTGTTACTGAAGTATATTAGGTATCTGGTCTGAATTTACGAAGTTTGTGTTTCTTAAAGGCAGGTGTTTAATTGTTGTAAATGTCTGTAGTTAAACGCGTGTAAGACATAAACAGGTGTTTAATCATTGTAAATCTCTGTAGTTACACGAGAATAAGGCTTAAACAAATGTTTAAGCATTGTAAATGTCTGTAGTTAAATCACGCATGGTATTGTTCCATTTTGACGAAAGTGGGTCTAAGCAACCCATAAATGAATTAAAATCTACTGTCATTGACACTGTCGACTAGTTCTAATGGCGAAAACATGCTTACATTTGCACGTAAATTAGGGCGAAAGCGAAAGGTCTGCTAAGTGCCCATAACTTGCTTTTTCACAAAGCGCTTCATTTGCACGCTTTGCACGTGTATTCTATGTTCCCAATTCTGAATTTCCGTATAATTGGAGCTTGCGTTCGTGTACGGTGCACACTCCAAATTCGACAATGGTAAGACTTCAACTGACTATCGAAGATCGAGGAAGGGCTATTGCTTGGCTTCAGGATGGCAATACGCAAAGAAATGTTGCTCTGAGACTTGGTGTCAGTCAGAGTGTCGTTGGCCGACTGTGGCCAGGCTATTTGACCACCACTCCTACCACGTCACAGAACGGCCAGACGTCACTGGTGGACGCTTCATCTGCGGTGGCAACGTGTTCAGTGGGGTCGAGTGATGTTTACTGATGAGTCCAGGTTTAGTCTCCAGTTCAACGACGGTCGGGTTCGTGTCTACAGACGGCCTGGGGAGCGCTTCGCTTACGTTAACGTTAGACAACGTCACCGGTTCGGTGGTGGCAGCATCATGGTGAGGGGCGGTATCTCTATCCACCACAGGACCCCCCTCTATGTGGTGGATGGCAATCTGAATGGAATCCGCTATCTGAATGAGATTATCCGGCCGTTGGTTCTCCCAGGCCTTCAGCAGATTGGCGGCGGGGCAGTTCTGCAGGATGACAATGCCAGACCCCACCGCGCCAGGGTGGTAACGGACTTTCTCAGACAACAAGGTATCGCCAGGATGGATTGGCCAGCATATTCGCCGGACTTGGCCCCAATAGAGCACGCCTGGGACGAATTAGGCAGGAGAGTTCGGGATAACCATGCCCCTCCAGCCAACCTTCATGATCTGGGTCAACTTCTTATGGCAGAGTGGCAGGCCATTCCCCAAGAGTTCTTCAGGCGTCTGATCATCAGCATGAGGCAACGATGTGTCGAGTGTATTCGCGCCAGGGATGGATTCACTCAATATTAAACGAATGTTGTAATGTGTAAAATCCATGTTTGACAACCTTCAACTTTGACAGCATGCCATGTGACTTTCTTGTATACAGTGACGTTTATTTGTGGTTTTTTGTAAATATTGAACAATAAATAAAAATGTTGGTGTAGTTTACATCATCAATCTAATACACTCTGAAACTTATTTGGTTATAAATTTTTGACCCTTAAATATAACTTTAAATGTGTGTACGTGGTTAGTCAATTTTAACAATAAACAAATGTGTACATCAAATGACGCCCTGATCATTCTTCGCGTGCTTTAAATTCATTCACCCCAAAGTAGGTATTTGTTTCGGTTCCTCCTAAAATGCGTTTTAGGCTTCCACGAACGATGTAACGACCAAAAGACATTTAATTTGCCATTTAACAGATCATGTAAACACTTCAGATGATCTAAATAATATATCATTTAACTTTTTTTTCTTCAAAAGCTGCAGTTACAAAATACATTTTATTTTTATTTTTCATAACTAGGACAAGCGAAAATTGATACATACCAAGCTCTATTGTTATATGACTAAACGTATAATTGTATATTGTAAACAGAACAACCATTGATAAGATTAGAATGAACATGAATACTTTGTAGACTTTCAAAGCAAGTGAAAGTTTAAACAATCAAATCCATGGTCTTACCTGCAATCTTCACAGCAGCCGACAACCAGTAGACTTACCTGATGATCACTAGACCGTGACTCGCACACGTCACATCACTGAGGTCTGCTCCTATAAAGCCATTTACTACGTCCTGCTCACATCTGTGCGCAGTGGTTGGCTGACCTCTCTCAGTGGTTACCTGTTATTAGGGCTGTCACGTTCACAAAAGTTTGTTACGGAACATATTGAAGAAAACGGCCAGATATTTAACTATCTAGTAACTGTGTGTGACATTATATATACACCACCTGGTGAAAAATAACGATAACAAAAGTATTAGGAATAATACAGTAGACCCATACAATAATTGTTTCTTAAATATGTATACCATAGTTTAACGTCACAGAACTCGTGTAGTGTTGAATGGTGAAGTATATATACTCTTCAAAAAAAGAAACGCAAAAGGGTACAAATGGGTTATAACTCCGATTTTATGTTTCCTACCGGTTCATGTTTTGTGAATATAAGGTCATTGCATGTCCCAAACACATTCCCACGGTTACATTCGATAAAACGCAGCGACTGTACAATAAAGTTCCAAAATGTGAATATTCGCAAAAACGCAGCCACGTGCAAACCATGTCACCACTGCACGTGCGTTGTCTGCACGTGCAACATGAACACCGACAGTATAAAAGTGCAGGGTGTTCGCTTGCCTGGCCTCTGTATCTGGCCGACAGTTGACAATCCAGGATATGCCACGTCTCAGTGAACCGCAGAGAAACAATGCCATCGGCCGACTAGACGCAGGCGAATCCAGAACGGCCGTTGCCAGGGCATTCCATGTGTCCCCAAGCACCATCTCCAGACTGTGGGACCGTTACCAGCAACATGGATCAACACGTGACCTCCCTAGATCCGGTCGACCACGGGTCACTACCCCCGGGCAGGACCGCTACATCCGGGTACGCCACCTTCGGGAACGATTGACTACTGCCACCTCCACAGCCGCAGCAATACCAGGTTTGCGCAGGATATCCGACCAGACCGTACGGAACCGCCTACATGAAGTAGGAATTCGTGCCAGACGTCCAGTTCGAGGGGTCATCTTAACACCACAACACCGTCGACTCCGACTGCAGTGGTGCCAGATTCATCGACAATGGCCTCAACTGCGATGGAGACAGGTGTGGTTCAGTGACGAGTCCCGATTTCTGCTCCGACGTCATGATGGAAGATGTCGCGTGTATAGGCGTCGTGGTGAACGTTATGCGGCAAACTGCGTGCAGGAAGTGGACAGATTCGGCGGGGGTAGTGTCATGGTGTGGGCAGCCATCTCACACACTGGCATAACTGACCTGGTCCACGTGCAGGGCAACCTGAATGCACAGGGCTACATTGACCAGATCCTCCGACCACACATCGTTCCAGTTATGGCCAACGCCAACGCAGTGTTCCAACATGACAACGCCAGGCCTCACAAAGCACGTCTCACAACGGCTTTCCTACAGAACAACAACATTAATGTCCTTCCTTGGCCATCGATATCACCGGATTTGAACCCAATTGAGCATCTATGGGACGAGTTGGACCGACGCCTCCGACAGCGACAACCACAGCCGCAGACCCTGCCCGAGCTGGCAGCAGCCTTGCAGGCCGAGTGGGCCACCATCCCTCGGGACGTCATCCGTACTCTGGTTGCTTCAATGGGCAGGCGGTGCCAGGCAGTTGTCAACACACGCGGAGGCCACACCCGGTATTGACTCCAGATGACCTTGACCTTGGTGGTGTGTCCTATCACTTACTCGCAATGGACTAGAGTGAATTGTGAACAATCCTGCAACATTTGGTAATTATCGGACTCACCATTCAATAATTAAATCAATTCTCCAAATGTTACGACAATGTGGTTTTGCGTTTCTTCTTTTGAAGAGTATATATTAACTTTCCAATTGAAATTTTCATTCAACAAGCTTTCTTCCTTTTTTTGTTTTTTTTCGTTTTTGGACTGATTCTGTCGCCAATTAAATTGAATAGGGTGCATAGGGTCATGGGTGTTTCCAGCTGTGTGCACAGTAACCTTATGCTACACTGAGATGGTAACTTGTGCTCCCTGGTATTGTAGCAGGTTGCTAGAAGCTCTTAACAACTTTAGAAAAACAATTTGTGAATCCAGTACCTACCAGCCTGTAGACCGATGGCCTGCCACGACGCCACCGAGGCCGGTCTGATGGGATAGAGTATAATGAACTAGATAATACTGGTTGTTACCCTATTTGTAAACCGTAACAATAATCTAGTTATGATACCATATATCTAAAGAATTTTATGTCAATAAAAACAGCTATGTTAGAAAAATTAAAATCAAGCTACTTAAAAGAAAAAAAGAAGAAATTAAATATATATATATATATATATATATATATATATATATTGAAATTATTTTAAAACAAAAAGTACAAGATACTTTGTTTATATAAAAAAAATGTATTATGTTTACTAATTAACAAAACAGAGAATTTTTTTTTAAATCAGCAGTCATATATAATACGCGATGGCCTAAACGAAACGATACCGTTTAAATGTGTAAACGTGACAACCCTATCTGTAACCTTTACCTAACCTGCGAGACCATATCATAGGGAAATGCAGGGTGTATGTCACCAACTCACACTCCGTAGATGGCAATTGTAACATAAAAGAAGGGCCACAATTTACAAAGCCTGTTTCTTACACGCGTATAATTACAAACCTAGGGCCAAATGTTAAAAGCCTGTTTTTAACTTACACGATGGTAACTATAAACATTTTAGGGCCAAGTTTACGAAACCTAATATGTTTTTTAACGCAAGTGTTTAAGCAATGTAAATGAAAGTAGTTACACGCGTGAAACACATAAACAGGCTGTGTAAATTCAGCGCTTAACCACTTAAGAAAACCTTGAGGCCGAATTCTCAAAGCCTGTTCCCGTCTTGCACGCGTGCAGCTACATATACATTTACAATGCATAAACACCCACGTGTAGCTACATATACATTTACAATGCATAAACACCCACGTGTAGCTACATAAACACCCACGTGTAGCAACATAAACACCCACGTGTAACTACATATACATTTACAATGCATAAACACCCACGTGTAGCTACATAAACACCCACGTGTAGCTACATATACATTTACAATGCATAAACACCCGCGTGCAGCTACATATACATTTACAATGCATAAACACCCGCGTGCAGCTACATATACATTTACAATGCATAAACACCCGCGTTTAACTACACATACATTTACAATGCATAAACACCCGAGTTTAACTACACATACATTTACAATGCATAAACACCCGCGTGCAGCTACACATACATTTACAATGCATAAACACCCGCGTGCAGCTACACATACATTTACAATGCATAAACACCCACGTGTAGATACACATACATTTACAATGCTTAAACACCCACGTGTAGCTACACATACATTTACAATGCTTAAACACCCACGTGCAGCTACACAAACATTTACAATGCATAAACACCCACATGTAGCTACATAAACATTTACAATGCATAAACACCCACGTGTACCTACATATACATTAACAATGCTTAAACACCCACGTGTAGCTACATAAACATTTACAATGCATAAAGACCCACGTGTAGCTACATAAACATTTACAATGCTTAAACACCCACGTGTAGCTACATAAATATTTACAATGCATAAACACCCACGTGTAGCTACATAAACATTTACAATGCTTAAACACCCACGTGTAACTACATAAACATTTACAATGCATAAACACCCACGTGTAGCTACATAAACACCCATGTGTAGCTACATAAACACCCATGTGTAGCTACATATACATTTACCATGCATAAACACCCACGTGTAGCTACATAAACACCCACGTGTAGCTACATAAACACCCACGTGTAACTACATAAACATCCACGTGTAGCTACATAAACACCCACGTGTAGCTACATAAACACCCACGTGTAACTACATATACATTTACAATACATAAACACCCACGTGTAGCTACATAAACACCCACGTGTAGCTACATAAACACCCACGTGTAGCTACATAAACACCCACGTGTAGCTAAATAAACACCCACGTGTAGCTACATAAACACCCACGTGTAGCTACATAAACACCCACGTGTAACTACGTAAACACCCACGTGTAGCTACATAAACACCCACGTGTAGCTACATATACGTTTACAATGCATAAACACCCACGTGTAGCTACATAAACACCCACGTGTAGCTACATAAACACCCACGTGTAGCTACATAAACACCCACGTGTAATACAGACAGGCTTTGTAAATTCGATCCTATATCTAACAACATTTATTCAATATTTCTTTCCTTTCTTCATTTCACCATGTGGCTCGAGCTGATGTAAGCAGTTTTTAATCAAGATACTAGACATATAAACAATACTACATTTCAAAATTGTAAAGAAATCCAAGAAAGTGGAACATGACATTGCTCATTACGGGTGAAACCGAAACGTGTTTCACTGGCCTAGTTTTGAACCCTGCACTTGTTTCCCGACCTTGAGTCTTGGTGCACTCATACGAGAACGAATCAAACTAGACACATGTACTGGCGGCCAGACGAAACGATACTTGACGAAACAAACTGTAGGTATGGCAGTATTAAAGTATTTTACTGTATTTTACTGTTGTCAACAAATTGTAGGTATGGCAGTAGCAAAATATTTTACTGTTGTCAACAAATTGTAGGTATGGCAGTAGTAAAGTATTTTACTGTTGTCAACAAATTGTAGGTATGGCAGTAGCAAAGTATTTTACTGTTGTCAACAAATTGTAGGTATGGCAGTATTAAAGTATTTTACTGTTGTCAACAACTTGTAGGTATGGCAGTAGCAAAGTATTTTACTGTTGTCAACAAATTGTAGGTATGGCAGTAGCAAAGTATTTTACTGTTGTCAACAAATTGTAGGTATGGCAGTATTAAAGTATTTTACTGTTGTCAACAAATTGTATGTATGGCAGTATTAAAGTATTTTACTGTTGTCAACAACGTGTAGGTATGGCTGTATTAACGTGTTTTACTGTTGTCAACAAATTGTAGGTATTGCAGTATTAACGTATTTTACTGTTGTCAACAAATTGTAGGTATGGACGTACTAAAGTATTTTACTGTTGTCAATAACTAAATGAATGTACGAATGTTTAACAACACCCCAGCACGAACAATACATCGGCTATTAGGTGTCACACTATGGTGATGCTAGTTTCGAGTGATGATGTTTAACAACACCCCAGCACGAACAATACATCGGCTATTAGGTGTCACTCTATGGTGATGCTAGTTTCGAGTGATGATGACCAAATACATCGGCTATTAGGTGTCATACTATGGTGATGCTAGTTTCGAGTGATGATGACCAAATACATCGGCTGTTAGGTGTCACACTATGGTGATGCTAGTTTCGAGTGATGATGACCAAATACATCGGCTATTAGGTGTCACACTATGGTGATGCTAGTGTCGAGTGATGATGACCAAAGAATTTATTTTCGTATTATTGTAGCGCATCGTTTCAATCACTCTATTCAGGAAGGAGGACAACAACAATGCTGGGTATGATTCCTTTTATTCAGTAACCAACAAATAAAGGTCCTGAAAATAGTATATGCATTGCAAATGTTGTAGTAGGCTACACCAATCTCACAGCTGGACAATGCGTAATGCCAAGAACTGTACTTTATATACTACTTTACACGCACAATTACATGTCATCAAAACCGTCATCCGTGGACATCATAGCCCACCGATGA
>NC_054703.1:6017399-6029899 GCF_016097555.1 Gigantopelta aegis
TGGAATGTCGGCAGCAAGTTTCCTCTCTAAAATATATTTGTAGTCATTAAGCAAATGTCTGACGCCACATACGGTGACATACCGATAGATAAAATGTGTTGAGTGTGTAATTAAATATAACATTTCTTTCTTTAATTTGTAAAACTATGTTTCCCATATCTACGAACCTTATTTTAAAATTACGAACTACAATATGTCTCTATTGTGTAGACAATTTCAATATTATATCAAATAAATTTAAGTTGGAGTTTGAAATAAAATTGCCTGGAAAGTGTTTATTGTAATAAAGATACCGGACCAAAGATGTTAAATGTTTTATGTTCATACACATAGCAATACAATATTTTAATTTGTTTAGCATACAGGGAAGTAATTTTAACAATATTCAGTTGGCACAAATCGTCATCACAGGATTGTAACCTTTCTATTGATTATATATTTTATAGACATTATAGAACATTTGACATGTAGTTATTAGTTATTTCATAAAGCCTGAGTATTTTTCTATAAATCAGTGCCCGTTTATTGTAGTTAATGATTATAACTAAAACGTGTGAAGCTTCTCTTTCGTGTAAATAGCATACAATATGATGCATACTCGTATATAAATATTGTTCAGTGCAGTAATTGAAATGTATGCCCTTTTATATTCTCTGGCCCAAAATATCAAGATATTACATTAACTGGAATAAGTGTAACATTTGAGAAGTTCCAATGATGAGTGATCTCTGGTAAGATATTGAAGATGAATATGTTACCCAGGCTTCTCTCACGCCTAGCTAGTATTGGAATTGAAGATGCATCCATCAAACTGTCATCTTCATGTCTCATTGACAAACGTGACAACATTATACAGACACTGCCAGAACAACGGATGACAAATGCATTACAGATTTGGGAAACTGGTGAGAGTAAAAGGAAGAAACAAACCCACACTGAGAAAAGTGTGGACCTTTGGAAGATTCCGCCAGAAATAAATGAATACACTAACTGAGATTCCACCAGTAGACTTCATAATGAGCTAAGTGCCACCCGGTGATGACATTATATAGACCTGCCTTTTTGTATTCCTCATCACACATGTTTTTTTGGTAAATGGGCTTCTGTTGGTGGGTGTGGCAAATAGCGTGTATGTGAAAATAGGGCCCCCTTTCCCAAAGCATGGCCAACTATTAATAGCACTATTGGCAGAGTAGGTAACTGAGAAAACATTTCAAATGATGATAGAAACATGAAACTTGTCACAAATGATCTCCCTGGGGCGTTCTTCAAATCCAATTAATAAACCCGTTAAATTTTCAATAAGGCGACCATGTTCCATACAGTCCTACCAATGGTCATTATTCACATGTATTTTAACATAGTTTTTCGATATTAGTCATCTTATATTATTTGTATATGTTTAGAAATACGATGAACCTAACGTATGTGTAGAAAACGCATTAGATGGTGGAAATGGCAAATATTGGGGGTCAATGTATGTGGATTTTCTGCCATTTTGATTTGGGCCATTTTGAACAATAAAACGTAATTTCTCAGATGCCCAACATATGTTTTTGGATTCAGCATCCCCAACTGAGGTTAAAATCTATGTTGGACGAAATCCTAAAACAAATGCCAGTACAAGTTGCATATTTTTGGAACATGGGACCTGACTATAAGCATGTTTATTGCCATTTTTAGTTCATTACAATAGTGTTGTAAATCTCACATACTTCAGTTCAAGTGACATAATTTTTATTACAAGTTGGCTCAAATGTTTTTTTTTATGATTGCTTTTATTTGATTTGTTGTTTCTTGTTTCTTGGCTTGCATTCAACTACCCTGTTACGATGTTGGTGTTAATAACCTGTAAGATATTTCTATATTCCCGATCTCCACACCAGACGCATTTGACAACCAATAAATCAGCAGGGTACCCTGGATAATCTTGAGTTAGTCACACAAATGCCAGTCACTTGAAATCACCATTGACAAAACACTTGTTGGCAAACTGTAAATATTGTATATATACACCTGGAAATTAATTAAGCACCACTCAATTTATATTGTCACCAAATTATTATTATGGTGGGGGGGGGGGGGGGTAGCCAGGCAATATTAATACTGTAAAAATCATGCCTCACACCACGCTCCATACTGTCGTTTCGTTGTCCTTGCCAGTGAAGAACCTGCAAAAAATAGCACGTGCAAATAACTACCCTCACATGTGGGAAAACCAAGTTTTTTGTTCAATTTTTATGCTTGTTTTCGAAACAGAATTTTTCTTTTGTTCTTAATAAGCGTCTAAAACCGTCCATTGCCACTAGGTGGCAGATTATTGGAATCAATAATGCGGGATTGTCATGCAGGAAAATTGGGCGTCAGCTGGGTCGGAATCATACTGTAATTAGTGGACTCGTACGAAAACACCAACAAATCAATGACGTCAAGGACAGGAACCATCCAGGACAACCTCATAAAACATCTCCACGAGAAGACAGGGCGTTGTTAAAACTTGTTCGACGTTTTCCTTTTCCCAGCAGCAAGATCCTGAGAGATAACTAGATTGCCAACAGGGCCATGCCAACGAGGACCGTCAGGAATCGGTTGAAGACCGCTGGGTACCGACTCTGGAGGCCTATTAAACGTTCCCTTCTGACACCAGCACATAAAGCAGCACGTTTAGAACGGTATGAGGTACGCCATAGATGGAATGTTGCATCCTGGAGAAAGGTTCATTGGTCCGATGAAAGCCGCTTTCTTCTGCACGTGCATTTGTCCACTCATTAACCGAATTCGATCCACTTAAATTTAGATTATTCAGCTCACTGAAAGCTCTCGCAAGAAGAGCGTCTATTTCACTCACTTTAAAATCATTTAAAAATCACATTTAAAAATTGCTCTTCAAATAAAAACCGTAGGCACAGCCATTTGTTTTCTTCCTTTGTGTTTTCCTTCGGCGAACCACTGTACGCTTGAATGCTTTGATTACCTAGAAAGCCGCAGTGACCAATCAAAGGTCGGATATCAGTTAGCTAAGATGTCTGCCTAGTAACACAATGGTTTGTGAATCGTCAGTTTTCTATTCCTGTTGGCTTACAGCTAAGTCATACCAATACGTCACTAAAAGGATGGTGTAGAGGAATTATTTTGGCGCAATTTGATACCAAATATGAAGCTATTCACCAAACGGCTACCGCGATTCACAGTGGTGAAAATGAACAAAGAACAGCCTAATTCGGACCATTGTTTCCACTCTCTGAATAATAACCCAAACTACAAATCAACATGTAACAGAAAAATCAACGTCCACTGAGGGGATTCGAACCACGGACGACTCTACGTGCGAGAGTCCAGCGCTGTACCAACTGAGCTAATAGGGAAATTCCCACTAGCTACTGCCAGTAGGAGCACTTTATACCAATACTACTACAATAATATTGTTTTTTTTATTTAGACGTTATTAAATTAAATGAGGGTAGTTTGAAATGATAACTTAAACATGTAGGTACTGTTTTCTGTCAAAATTGCAATTTTTACCAGGTAGTGTATTTTTTCACTAATTGCTCAGAGGTCAGCATTCCCATGTAATCCACGCGAGTAGGTGCGCGCCTCCATGTTATCTTCACATCTGATAGGCAGACATTGGGGGGGGGGGGGGGGAGGGGCACAAAAGCAGTTTCCCACGCTCACACCTGCAGCTTTTCTTGTGACCGGATGCCCCTTCTACGAGTCATTAACGCCTTCCGCCCCGTCTGTTTTCTGTACATCAAAATAACAACTGCAAAAGTCAGATAACCTCTCCGTGACCCGAAGCCTCTCTACGGGCAAATAACGACTTCTGCTCCATCTGTTTCCTGTAATTCAAAGGACCCCTGCCAAACCCACTAACCAGCATCAAGATCAGGTGCACACGCACCGTAGCAGGTATGTAGGTCAGCGTCCCCAAGCTGTGACGTCATTAGGCCACGCCCCCACGCTTAGAGGTCAGCCAATCAAAAACGGTCACGTGACATAGCTCATTTCCATGCATAGAACTCAAGTGAGGCACATACTACTATTATATATACTGATATAAAGAAACAAAGGACGACAGAAAGACAGACAACAGAGAGTGACTGCAACAAATAACCCATCCATCAGTGTCCAGAACATAACCGTGTTACTCAGTCCAACATTACTTGCAGAAATTCCCACATATTACATCTGTGTATTACATTACTACACTAGAAGTGAATCATACTTGGTCTACAATACCAAGTGTTCCCTCATTTGTTTCGCTTGGTTTACAGTGTAAGGCATTACAGGCTATCTCAACTGTTACATGTTACGATCCTACAAACACAACACTCTTCAAAACAATAATACATTTAATAATTTTGTTTTCAATATACATGGTTCAGAAAATATAGTGGTGTTTATACAACGTGTTCCTACTAATCAGTAGCTATTTGGGAGTGGGTTTTTAAAATTATTATTACATAGGTGCAGCGCTGGAGTCAGTCTCGCGTGCAGGTAGTCCCCAATTCGACCCTTCTCCAAATGGATATTGATTTAGAGGTATTCCATTATAGACCGGGTATTCTATTTATTACCCATTATCAACCTTTATTATTTTATATTATGGACGATTTTGAAACGATACTGTTATTGAAAGCAAGTTTGCAAGTTCAGCACAAGAGACAGCGTTACATCATAGCTGTGACGTATGTATCGCTGATAACGTTAGTTGTTGACACGAGTGTCACTATGTACACTATTCTCACACTTATAGTGGAGCAAATATGATCCTATAAGTAGCCTAAAAATGGGAGATAGTGGTCTACGGAGTATAAAATTTGTTATTATATACCAAAATGTTCGTCTTGGTCTCTAGTTTTCAAACCTTGCATAACTCCACAATTCAAGTTGGCGTCCAAGATGGTGACCACAAATAGGAATTTTACATTAAGTGACACTGGTAGCCTCTGGGAGTTTTCTAATGGAGCAAATTCTTTTAAAATGACTGCAAATGCTCATAAATGTATTCCTACTACTGTTTGCATGAAAACTATGCCTGGTTTCTCGTTAATTATTGGATATGGTTCGTAAACATGCATCCAATATGGCTGTCAACAGCAATTATATAAAACAAAACACTTTTTGTTCAACTTAATTACCCAAAAGATCAATATATTTGGTTAAAGTTTTCTCAGTTACTTATAAGTTGTATTGGTTACCATAAAGAAAAATAGCATTAGCCTTGAAAGTATGAAGAGTTGCCTACAAAGCATGGATCTGTATTCCTGAAAAGGGCATGGAATCTGGTCAAAAATACATTGAAACAAAATGTCTTATCTATATTGCTCTAATTATCCATTGTTATGAACCGATACAGTTCCTGGTCTCTTATGAAATGTTTATTTGTCAACTATCTAGTGAATAAATGTGTTAACCATTTTTTTTTAACTATGCTTAACACAAAATGATAACATATATATGGGATAAACCCTTATCCACCGACTGGGAAGTTAACATCAAATCAAATCACACAGGTTCAGTTTTCAGTAATTGAAATGAAGCAGTATGCTCCAAGCTTAATTGTCTCGGTCTGATTCACTGTCATATTCCTCTGTGAACAGGACAGAAAGAATAGTATGGACATTTGTGCACAGTACGGCATCAGAATCTTCATCAGTAGCGACTGCAGCTACACACATGCTACAGTACAGGGCTGCCTACTAAGAGGGCATGAACAGTCTTCATCATAAACATCTTTGCACTCGCATATGATATCATTTAATAATTCTGGAGCAGCCACTGACTGTGTCATCATAGTTGGCTGCCAACATTTCATTTCAGTGTCATACTCAAACCCATTACGCCAGATGGACAACTGATAAACACATCGCAAACAATGTTGAACAAAACTGTTTTCTGTGGGAGGTAAGTTCTTAGGTTTGAGAATTTTTGCCTTCTCTGCACGCAATAAGTTAAGTGATGAACAATCCTTTTTCTCATATAGGGATGCTATGAAGCAACAACATGCTCTCGTTTGTATGTCTACTACCAAGCTTTTTAAGACCTGCATACTGAACTGAATTTTGCATTAACACTTTGAATGCTGATTTCTTTCCTTTATCATACAAAGCACTACTTGTGTCGCAACCAGTCAAGCAATATACTAACAGCAAAATAGTTGCTTCATTTTCTCACAGAGCTTCAAATAACTCATGTATAGGTATGAACCTTGATAAATCAGTATGTTTTCCTGCATGACATGTGAACATATAGAAAGAAAGAAAGAAATGTTTTATTTAACGACGCACTCAACACATTTTATTTACGGTTATATGGCGTCAGACATAAGGTTAAGGACCACAAAGATTTTGAGAGGAAACCCGCTGTCACCATTACATGGGCTACTCTTCCGATTAGCAGCAAGGATCTTTTATTTGCGCTTCCCACAGGCAGGATAGCACAAACCATGGCCTTTGTTGAACCAGTTATGGATTACTGGTCGATGCAAGTGGTTTACACCTACCCATTGAGCCTTGCGGAGCACTCACTCAGGGTTTGGAGTCGGTATCTGGATTAAAATTCCCATGCCTCGACTGGGATCCGAACCCAGTACCTACCAGCCTGTAGACCGATGGCCTGCCACGACGCCACCGAGGCCGGTGTGAGGATGGAATGCACCTGCTAATGTCTGTGTTTGCAGGTATTGCTGCTAATCGGAAGAGTAGCCCATGTAGTGGCGACAGCGGGTTTCCTCTCAAGATCTGTGTGGTCCTTAACCATACGTCTGACGCCATATAACTGTAAATAAAATGTGTTGAGTGCGTCGTTAAATAAAACATTTCTTTTTTTCCATCCTCACATGGTATTACTCCTGATAATTCTTCCTTTTTTGCCCATATAATTTCTAGCGTTTTAGACAAAAGCCCCATATCAAAGAACACAGGTGCAGTTGACTGACCCAAGGCGTTAATAGACTCTTTCTCAGAAGTGTCATGTATATAGTACTGTAATCCAATGGAGTTGCCATAAGTATGGGATTAAAGGAAACATTACACAATGGCAAAGGACAGTCCTGAACACACTCCAAGGTGGAACAACTGTAGGCAGAGTTTCTGCCACATCTTCGTAGAAGATGTAACATCTGCCAATGTTGTATAGCAGTTCTTTCAGTTTAGCTATTCTTGTAGCAGCTGTGTCCACTACTTTGATCTCATCAATGTTTACTGGTTTTACAAACACAGGTTCTGGTCGCTTTTGAGGCTTCCGATATGGCACAACATAAGACAGTCCACCAACTGTTGGTCAATACAAGCAAAACATGCATTATAACCATCACCAAGCCTATAATTCAAGGTAAAGAATAACTAATATTATACGGGTATTGAAGCATTAAATGGGTGAATATGTGGCAGGTCAAAACTCGATCTAGTAGATGCATACATGAAAAGCTGTGTTAGTTTAAAGGAGAGAATGATAGTTGAAGCCGGGTATCTAGGGTGCGGGTGTACATAAACACAGTGGACACAGTGGACAAGCATTATTAGTAGTACAAATACCTTGGCAATCGCATAAGACAGTATAGGTGTAATATTTTGACTATTGGATAAGCTAAAAGGTATTAATGCATCAAAAGTTAGCAAGAGAGGAGAGCATCTAGAGAAATAGCTATAACATTGCTGGCATATATTGTAGTTCTTTTTATTGCGTTTCACTTTAAGACTTTAAACCATCTAGCAAAGTTATGTCATATCACATATCAATCTAGCCAAAGATTATATCAGGAATCTTTGGTGGCTGGGTACTCGTTAACCTTTTTACCTGGTACTGACGATACATCGAAAGTTCAGTCTTGTATCCTGGGTATTCGTGGGACAGATACTTTCTCGCCAATCGTTGGAGATACTAAGACAGAGATCATGACATGAGTGGTACTTTTGCCATCTACAGTCCGTTCGTTGTGATCCCAATTGTCAGCCGCTCCCAAAATAAGCTTACCACCTTGATTGATTGGCACAATTTCAGATGAAACAAGTCCACCTGAGGGTGTACTGGGCTGACTAGTTGTGATAAAACTAGCTGCTGATGTTAAGAAACGTCTCATTTCAGGATATGAAATGGTATAACCCAGGTTAGCCATTTCTTCAATTAAGCATCTGCTCCCATATTCATTATGCAAATGCACCGCAAGACCTAAGTGTTTTGGGGATGCAATGGATGTTACTAGTTTTGTTAGATCACAAGCAATTGTTAAACAATTCACGTCTGGAAGTTCAGTTGATATATCTGACGCTTCAATAAATCTCACGTTACTAGCTAACGATCCTATTGTCTTGTATAACAAGGGATCAACGAATGATTTCAAAGCATGCAGATTCAACTCATCTGTAGAATAGTAATTATCAGTTCGTTTTACAGTGTTTCTCAGAATACTGTTCCTCAGTATACCAACAGCTTTGTAAAGAATAGTGTCCTCTGATTCTAATTCAAGTGACTCTGAATCACAATCTTCTTCAGACGATTCTCGATTTATCTTGAAAAGCTGGTCTGCCATATGTAGTGCTTCACCAACACTTAAGTCACTGGAGCATACTAAATCTGTCATACCTTTTCGATATATAAATGATAATCCTGGCCACACTTTAGTAAGGAGGTTCTTTAGGTAGTTTGTCTTGTAACACTCTGCATCATCGAATCCAGCTTCAGCTGCCAACTCTTTAAACCTGTTCCTTAAAACTGATAATTCTACATCAGTATTTTCATTCATTATTACATTATCATATTCAGCTTTCAGTCTCAAGCCTATATATGTGTATTTAAATGACACTGAGCTTTCTTTGGTTTCATAATAGAGGTTTCGCGGTGATGTGTATTTCAAAAGACATTTCTTCTTACGATGATATCTTGCTTCAGCTGCAACTAAGTCACCATTTGGAATCCCCTGCAACCTATTTAAAACGGTAAAATTACCTCGTTTCTCCGCTGCTGCATACACTCTTGTATATACACTAGGTGTATCACTACCTATGACAGTTTCTACCATTGACCAGCTTCCACTTGTTTTGCTGTCATTACGCACTTGATCACAAACTTCACCACAAATAAAACAGTAATTCTTCCAGTCAAAGTATTTTGTTGATGACCTGGTGCTAGTAGTTTTGGTCTTTTCTCCCATTTCTGCTGTTACCTTTTCTTCACGTTTATGTTTTAATGCCCTCTGTATATGGTGACGACTCTGGTAAGTAGCTTTGCAGTGTTTATGATACCAGAGTTTGTGTTATTACAGAAACCTGCGCAAGGATCTAGTAGTTTATCTAGTTTACTGATATCTGGACTAACTGCAGGACTTCTTTCACTAAATCTCTGAGAGCAAAACACACATTTATCAGATTCAAATATCCTATCGTTCGGTGTTGCTTCACTTTTGTCGTTCTCATCCATGATTTATATTCTGTATATTGTTTCAGTAATCAACATCACTGTTTCTGCATCTAATATGTATTAAATGTATCTTGTAATTGTGATCTCTACTTTCTGTTTATGTGAGATATAGCCTGAAAAAGTGAGAAATTCAGTGATTCGGTTATTCAGCTACTGTAATATTCATTGACTTACAAAATTTAATTTATCAATATCTGCATATAAAAATGTGCATATATTTGACCTGTTTTGTATTGTCAATCGTATTACTTGGAAAATATTTTGGGCAGTTTACTATTACCATATACTAATTTTATCCGTCACGTGCCAAAACAGAAACCAAATATGCATCACTGCAAAGTCATTTTGGGTACATGTATCTACTTGTGTAAATCGTGGACAGGCATGTAGTATGTTGGAGTGCAAGCCAGCCAGTTAATAGTAACACTTTATACTAAATATTACATAACTATGAATTTCCAGGTGTCGTCGGCTCTTTTGTGCCAATTCCAAAAGTAAACAATAGAAAGATAACTAATCAGCTCCAGCATAAATAACTACAACTGCAACTGCAAATCGATCACTCCAACTGCAAATGTACTCTTATTTGTCCAGTACAACCTAGTGTTAACAAAATACTTGTTTATATGAAATTTACATGTTTCCTTTTTAAATTCAAAATTATTACTATTTTGTTAAAACAGACAATGTCTGGCCAGTCCCTGTAAAATCAATACCTGTTAAATTGCATGTATCTATTTGTTACTCACAGAATATCCGGCCAGTCCCTGTCAGATCTCATGTATCTCTTTGTTAAACACAGAATGTCTGGTCAGTCCCTGTCAGAGTACATGCATCTCTTTGTTAAACACAGAATGTCCGGTCAGTCCCTATCAGATCTCATGTATCTCTTTGTTAAACACAGAATGTCTGGTCAGTCCCTGTCAGATTACATGCATCTCTTTGTTAAACACAGAATGTCCGGTCAGTCCCTGCCAGATCTCATGCATCTCTTTGTTAAACACAGAATGTCCGGTCAGTCCCTGCCAGACCTCATGTATCTCTTTGTTAAACACAGAATGTCCTGTCAGTCTCTGTCAGATTGCATATATACCTTTGTTAAACACAGAATGTCCGGTCAGTCCCTGTCAGATATCATGTATCTCTTTGTTAAACACAGAATGTCTGGTCAGTCCCTGTCAGAGTACATGCATCTCTTTGTTAAACACAGAATGTCCGGTCAGTCCCTATCAGATCTCATGTATCTCTTTGTTAAACACAGAATGTCCGGTCAGTCCCTATCAGATTTCATGTATCTCTTTGTTAAACACAGAATGTCTGGTCAGTCCCTGTCAGATTACATATATCTCTTTGTTAAACACAGAATGTCCGGTCAGTCCCTGCCAGATCTCATGCATCTCTTTCTTAAACACAAAATGTCCGGTCAGTCCCTGTCAGATCACATGTATCTCTTTGTTAAACACAGAATGTCCGGTCTGACCCTGTCAGATTACTTGTATCTCTTTCTTAAACACAGAATATCTGGCCAGTCCCTGTCAGATTACATGTATCTCTTTGTTAAACACACAATTTCTGGCCAGTCCCTGTCAGATTACATGTATCTCTTTGTTACACACACAATGTCTGGCTAGTCCTGTCAGATTACATGTATCTCTTTATTAAACATAAAATGTCCTGTCAGTCCCTGTCAGATTACATATATCTCTTTGTTACTCACAGAATGCCCGGCCAGTCCCTGTCAGATCACATGTATCTCTTTGTTAAACACAGCCTTCCCGGCCAGTCCCTGTCAGATTACATATATATATATATATATATATATATATATATATATATATATATATATATATCTTTGATAAACACAGAATATCCTGTCAGTCCCTGTCAGATTACATGTATCTCTTTGTTACTCACAGAATGTCCGGTCAGTCCCTGTCAGATTACATATATCGCTTTGTTACACACAGAATGTCCAGCCAGTCCCTGTCAGATCACATATATCTCTTTGTTAAACATAGAATGTCCTGTCAGTCTCTGTCAGATCACATATATCCCTTTGTTAAACACAGAATGTCCTGTCAGTCTCTGTCAGATCACATATATCTCTTTGTTAAACACAGAATGTCCTGTCAGTCTCTGTCAGATCGCATATATCTCTTTGTTAAACACAGAATGTCATGTCAGTCTCTGTCAGATCGCATATATATCTTTGTTAAACACAGAATGTCCTGTCAGTCTCTGTCAGATCACATATATCTCTTTGTTAAACACAGAATGTCCTGTCAGTCTCTGTCAGATCACATATATCCCTTTGTTAAACACAGAATGTCCTGTCAGTCTCTGTCAGATCACATATATCTCTTTGTTAAACACAGAATGTCCTGTCAGTCTCTGTCAGATCACATATATCTCTTTGTTAAACACAGAATGTCCTGTCAGTCTCTGTCAGATCGCATATATATCTTTGTTAAACACAGAATGTCCGGCCAGTCCCTGTCAGATCACATATATATCTTTGTATCATGAATATTTATCTCAAGTATTGATTCCGCTAGTCATTTCAGGAAGTACATTTTCAATATTATCTCTCAATTTAAAATAGAGAATGTCTGGTCAGTGCCTGTGAAACTAATTTATTTTAAATGTTATGTATCTCTTTGTTACACACAGAATGTCCGGCCAGTCCCTGTCAAATCGCATGCATCTCTTCTATTTGTAAACGTCATGCGGTGGTCCACAAAGCTCTCAAGGTTTTTAAATGTGAGGTGTGTGCAAAATATGTCTTACGGATTTTCAGACTGAAAAGACATATGTTCATTCACACTGGAGTTAGGCCTTTCAAATATGAGGTGTGTGCAAAATATTTTCAACTAGGATTCCACTTGACACAACACATGCTAGTTCACACTGGTGTTAAGTCTTTTAATTGTGACGTGTGTTCCAAATGTTCCAAATGTTTTTCACAGAGGTCATGTCTTTTAAATGTGAGATTTGTCAAAACTATTTCTCACAAAATATTTCGTCGAAAAAGAATATGTTTATCCACACTGGTGTTAAAGGGACATACCCTAGTTTGTGTT
>NC_054703.1:6034899-6062305 GCF_016097555.1 Gigantopelta aegis
GAGTGTTTTTCGGTATCGTCAACATCATATATTAGGAATAAAAATTGTATTATGCGAGCCTCTGGCGCAACTTTAATTCCAGTCCGCCATTACTAGATATTCAAATCACATAAGAATATGTGGCGCGGTGTATATTTGAATGGAAATGACGTCAAACTCGAATGACGTCATTTTGGATGTCCTTACATCAAAATAAAGTTATGCCTAACATTTTTTTTTCTTCTGAACGCTGGACAGCTTTCAGTGTCAAATTTGCTTAAATGTTAATAAACCTAGTGCCGAGACCTCGACTAATTTACATCTAATTTGCAAAGTTATCAAATTCTTAAAGTATGTGATCTGAAAAATATCACACACTTTGATTGCACTGAAAATGTAAGATATTATATGTTAAAATATTATATATAAAATGGCATCGAGATATAACAAAAACACTACAGAGGGCCTTGTTAAACACGAAGAAAACGAAACGAGATGCAAACTAGACCTTGGCGGTAACGTCTACATCGTGGTTAAACTGTGGAAGGGGGGCATTGCCATTCACGTTCGTCAGTTCGACGAGGACCATGGAAAACATTTTCCTACCAAGAAAGGCGTTTCTCTGACGATGAAACAGTGGTTGGAACTGGCCACCTTCAAACGGGAAACGTCACAACATCTCGGTGGGAACGTCTACGTCGAAGGTAGTTATACTGGCGTGGATATTCGTCAGTGGTGGTTTTGTGATCAAGAACTGAAACCCTCCCATCGCGGCGTTCGACTGACTGCTGAACAGTGGAAAGAGCTCCAGAAATGCGTTGACACTATCTACGACTTTGTGCCGGAACTGAGAGAAGTCATACCGTGCCACCAAGATCACCAGATCGGTGCCATAGAGTGTTCGGAATGTAACCCGAGATATTAGACGTGTCCAGATATGCTCGGTGACGTCACAGGACAAATGCAAAAGAGTGATACTCGTGAACCCGTCGAAATCGTGGATGAAGAACCCATGGATCAGACGGATGCTGCTCCAGAATATAAAACGGATTCGGCTCCCTACGATGATGCCTACGACGCCGATGACGAATGGGATGGCCTTTCGAGACATTGCTTGTTCTGCCATCGCCCCGAAATGAAACGATTCTACAGACGACTTTACACATTTGGTCGGTGGCCTCTCCAGATTAGACAGAGACCGAAGGAACTCATCAAGGCCGGTCTTTTCTACACGGGAGACCACGATGCCGTCGTCTGCTACTGTTGTGGACTGCGCTCCTACGGATGGCAGAAAATGGACGATCCAGTGATGGAACATTACAGACTGTCCCCGAGATGTCCCTACATTAACAATGTGTTCAGACATTAAACACGTGTGTGCTACTTTTCGTTTTGTAAAATAAACATGTGAATAACACGTTTTGTTTGTTATTAATGTAAGGGTGAATCGTTGTGTGCATTGGCGAAATTATAGAGAGTATAAATAAAAGGGCAATGGGTAGCACCGTCATTTGAGATAGAACCTTCAGAGGTGCAACATGTCAGACCAGTACAAGTTGTACATTCCCGTCGCGGACAAGTGGACCCGCTTTTACAAGTTACAAGCCCAAGGCAAACTTCAACCTCATTTTCCAGTGCAGCGTGGTTGGAAAAGTCAGATGATGTACAGCGTTGATCGATGTCTAGAACTCTACGATCCCACTTGTAAAAAAGTAAAAGAGGAACAAAGCAAGCCCTCGACACCCAAAGTCGTCATGGTCTCCCCAACGCAACAGGTGGTAGAGCAGAAACGGAAACGAGGACAGAGCGGCGTGGAACAGAAACGACGAGAGCAGACTGGCATAGGTCAAAAACGGCACAAGCATTTCTGAGAAGACTATAAAAGGGGCGTGACAGTTTCAACATTGTCAGTTCACGTCGAGACGTTGAAGAGTCAACACCATGAATCAGTATGTTCCGGACACTGTGAATACCATGAATAGAAGGCCATGTCCCATATGTGCAAAGACTTATTCCAAACCATGGAACATGATACGTCACTGGGAAAATGTACATGGTTTATCACAACGAACACTAGCTCTGGCTCCGACTCTGGCTCTGGGTCCAGCTCCGGCTCTGGCTCCTCTGGCTCCTCTGGCTCCTCTGGCTCCGGCTCCGGCTCCGGCTCCTGCTTTCGTAATCCATCCCTTCACCATGACCGTGTCGGGACCCACGTCGTGTGGAAAGACTTATTTGGTATACAAACTGCTGAGGGACGGTAAAATACACCCATCTCCCCAGCGCATCATCTGGCTCTATAAACGATGGAAACCCTTCTATGATATGATCAAAATGGTTGCTCGAGTGAAATTTGTTCAAGGTATACCCGAGAATTTGGAAAAGGGTCGTTATTTGGATCCCAGAGTCAGAAATCTCATCGTGTTGGACGACCTGATGTCTGCAGCTGGAAAAGACTTTCGTATCACCGACCTGTTCACGGAAGGAAGTCACCACAGAAACCTCTCGGTGATTGCCATCAACCAGAACCTCTATAACAGCAAGGACCCGACACAAAGAAGAAACTGTCATTATTTGGCACTGTTCAACAACCCCATCGACAAGCAGCAAGTCCTAACCTTGGCACAGCAGATGTATCCTGGAAATACTCGTCATTTCATGCAACGGTTTGAGGAAGCTACCACAGGCCCTACGGACATATGTTGGTGGCTTGAAACCGACCACGCCCGAACATTGGCATCTTCGACATAATGGTTTAGAGACGGGGCCGTCCGAATGGTATAAAAGCACGAACGTAACGACGAATGTCTCAGAAAAGTTTCAACCACCATCGGAGAAAGAGCTCTACGTGCAAATCATGCAAAGAAACGCATTCAATAGAAAACTACCAGGCATACCCGCCTTCGAAAGTGACGACGAAGAACAAGATGAGGTAGAGCCCTGTCTGAAAAAAGTCAAGAGGATGCAGTCTTCCGATGTGTGGTCTGGTCTTTAAAGACGGGAGTGACTTGCAGCGACATCTGCGATTTAAAACGTGCGAGGAGGGAAATGAAGAAGAGGAGCCGTCATCAGATCTGGAAAACGAAGGCGTACGTCTGATGATCGAGCGTGAATTCGACACCAATCGTTACTATATCGAAAGCAAGAGGAAACGCTACGAAGAAAAAAACATGTCCCAAGATGCCATCGAAAGAAACATGAAGACTTTATAATGGAAGTTAAGTAAAGACACGTACTCTCGCTTCCTGACCTATATGCATTACTTTGACAAAGACCCGAACACGAGAAAAATTCTACAGTCTGTGAATCCGAAAAGAGATCTGAGACCTCAAATTCGTTCTTAATAAAATCAGTATCGTTCGTGGATCAGCGAACATTTGGACGAACTAGACGATGACGATACCGATGGTGATGATACTGATGATGAGGACGAAGATAAAGAGAAATGAACACTCATATTATTCACATGTCGCCCCTTATGGCCTCTCGATGTAGCCCAATGTGTGTCCGTTTTATATATGTGTAGTTGTCGCCCTTAAGTCCTCTCGATGTAACCCAATGTGCGTCCGTTTTATATAAATGTGTAGTTGTCGCCCTTAAGTCCTCTCGATGTAACCCAATGTGCGTCCGTTTTATATAAATGTGTAGTTGTCGCCCTTAAGTCCTCTCGATGTAGCCCAATGTGCGTCCGTTTTATATAAAGGTGTAGTTGTCGCCCTTAAGTCCTCTCGATGTAACCCAATGTGCGTCCGTTTTATATAAATGTGTAGTTGTCGCCCTTAAGGCCTCTCGATGTAACCCAATGTGCGTCCATTTTATATAAATGTGTAGTTGTCGCCCTTAAGGCCTCTCGATGTAACCCAATGTGCGTCCATTTTATATAAATGTGTAGTTGTCGCCCTTAAGGCCTATCGATGTAACCCAATGTGTGTCCATTTTATATAAAGGTGTAGTTGTCGCCCTTAAGTCCTCTCGATGTAACCCAATGTGCGTCCATTTTATATAAATGTGTAGTTGTCGCCCTTAAGGCCTATCGATGTAACCCAATGTGCGTCCATTTTATATAAATGTGTAGTTGTCGCCCTTAAGGCCTATCGATGTAACCCAATGTGCGTCCATTTTATATAAATGTGTAGTTGTCGCCCTTAAGGCCTATCGATGTAACCCAATGTGCGTCCATTTTATATAACTGTGTAGTTGTCGCCCTTAAGGCCTATCGATGTAACCCAATGTGCGTCCATTTTATATAAATGTGTAGTTGTCGCCCTTAAGGCCTATCGATGTAACCCAATGTGTGTTCACTTTATATAATATATAAAGTGAACACACATTGGGTTACATCGATAGAACTACATATTATGTGTAGTTTGCAATTTGTCATTTAGAAATAAAATGAAAAAATCCAAACCATTGCGTTTGTTTTTGTGTGTTTTACTCCATGACTAGATTTGTGATTGAATGTCAGTTGATATTTGTACCAGCTACATTATAGTAGCAAGGGACGTGTGCACAGGACAGCACATACCACGGCCCTTGACATACCAGTTGCACTGGTTGAATATAGTCTATTGGACCACAGACGGGTATCGATCGTAGATTTTTACCAAATGGGTAAATACAGTGATCGATCGATCCTAGATCGATCACTGTATTTACCCATTTGGTAAAAATGTATATTAAATGGTCAGGGCTGTGCAGTTATGTTCCTTGATCATAGGTTAGCTTGGAGTGTTGAGTTGCAATTCACGAGTTCTTTCTTCAAAGTAATGGGCTTTTTAAAGCAATGTGTTACACATTCCTTTCTTCACCTATCGATTAAGGCATCTACACATTCCTTTCTTTTATTAATCATGTTTGTTTTGAAAGCAATGGGCTGGGGTGTTACACATTCCCTTCTTCTCCTACCGATTAAGGCATCTATACATTCCTTTTATATAATGCGTTTAATGGGCTGGGGTGTTACGCACATTTCTTTCTTCCCCTACTGGCCATCGAATAAGTGTATGTACTTCCCCCACTATATTTCTTTCTGTCTTTGAAATATATCGAAAATTAAGGTCTTGATTTGTATAATAACATGTGTTTTCGTCTAAACTCGACTTTGTAAGCTTCAGTGCGTCGTTAAATAAAACATTTCCTTGTAGCTTCAAGGGTATCATATTTCATCCGCAGCGTAGTAAGAAAGTAATACTTGGAAGCGACCCGCGCGTGTTTCTCATTACGTATCTTTAGCAGACGATATTGTTTCTGTATTTAGACAGTGGGGATAGTGTACGGGTCAGAGAGCTTATCTGCTGTTACGTTAAATGCCACTACCAACACCCCCGTGTTTGTTATTCTTTAAATGGTATATATCGTTTGAGTATACATTAAGCATTTATTTTATAGTGATACATATGTAATATTAATACTTTGTCAGTTTATGTTTGAAATTACCATCGTGCGATCATTGCGAGATATGAAAGAATGTCGTATTTCAAAACAACAACAAACGAGCAACCTTCTCATTGCCTAATCTTGTTACGAAGTCTCGGGGACCATCCTCTACGCATGTCTGGCAATACGAAATGCTCTAATGTATCAAAACACCGTAAAAATAATGTCGGGTGCCTCTATCCCGCTAAGGTTTAAGCACGCCCGCATGCACACACGCCAGCTATCTGTGGCTATCTAAGACAGTGGGAGTAGTGTGGCATGTGCTATCCTGACTGCGGGATTGTGTAGGACCCCTTGCTACAAAATTACTACATATGTTTGACATCCAATAGCCGATGATTAATAAATCAATGTTCTCTAGTGGTGTCGTTAAACTTTTAAAACTAAGCTTACTATTTGTATTTATTTCAACCTATTTTAATGATTATATTTCAATTAAGGTTCAAGCAAGCTGTCCTGGAGACGCGTCACCCATCTGTGGTTAGTAAAAAGATTGGGTGGTGACCAGTTGATACCCGGATACGAACCTGGTACCTACCCCGGTCTTAACCACCGACTACAGCAATGATTCGGGCATGTCTTGTGACGTCACACCCCCGCCATCCATAGCGTCCCCACGCTATCTCGAGGTCAAGACGTGTCTGAACACGTTCTGGGATGACTCATGGCCAACGCCGTATATGGGCACGTTTCAAACCTTTCCCCGATATCTGGCAAAACCCTGGGGGTTTTCCTTTGTAATTTTCCACTCCCCGTTGACTCACATCTGGTTGACACACGTCAAAACGATTAAACCCATCTGATTAACGACTTCCGCCCCATCTGTATAGACACTGTGACTACCAGAAACACGTGGGTATTTGGATATTATAAAGAAGAAAGTAGTTTTAATACGTAACATTGGCAATAAGAATTAATGTTTTGCATTTACCATAGTTTGACACCCAATAGCTGATGTATTTTTCGTTCTGTGTTGTCGTTAAACATTCATTCGTTAATTCATTCATTCATTCATTCATTCATTCATTCATTTTGGTAATTACAAATGATGTTATTCGATTTTTTTTTTTTTTATCTCTGGAAACATCCACAAACATGTCTAAAAATTAAAACACGGCGATTGAACATTTAAAACATTTATTACGTAAAATATACTGTTTGAAAATGACACACAATTAACAATTTGAGCAAAACCATATACATTATATGACGGATAAAAAACACAAACATGTCTTCTTTATGTCTACAAATAAAACACGACAACTGAAGATGTGTATGTATGTATGTGTGTATGTATGTATGTATGTATTTATGTATGTGTGTGTGTGTGTATATATATGTGTGTGTGTGTGCGCGCGCGCGCGCGCGTGTGTGTGTGTGTGTGTGTGTGTGTGTTTGCAAATGACATAATTAATAGCTTGAGGGAAAACATAGGGAAAACATACATTACATGATTAATAAAAGAGTTTAAAGTAGAATAGCACAACATCTAAAACTATCTAACTCACAACATTGAACATCTCCACAACACCACTATATTGTTTGCGTTTGTTTTGTTTGTTGTTGTTTTTGTAGTTGAATGTTCTCTTTGATACAAACCTAACCTAAAAGTGTACATAATTCATAATATAAAAACAAATTATATCATATTATTTTAAATCTACATGTTATCCTGTAAGTATCAATGTAAACTTTTACCAAAGTAATATTTGGAATATGTTGCAGAATTAACATTTGGTAAGTAGGGAAATAACTAATTAGTAAACTATTGCTCTTGGGTTTTTTTTGTTGTGTGTTTGTTGTTGTTGTTTGTTTTGTTTTTATATGAAGAAAAACGAAACTGCAGATAACGTTTTAAATACTATACCAGCTTTTTTGTAGAAAAATTACAAAATTGACATTGTTACAAAAGGTACAGCAGGCAAAATTCTGAAACATTCTGATACGTTTTCATTACTAAATGATCTAACATTCAGACGAATTGTAGGATGGTCTAACAGTGAAGCATAATGCCTCTCAGTTCTTAGATTTTGCATTAAAATAGTTCTCCTATTGTATTGAATTGCATTCAAGTTGTTAGATGCTGGAGTTTGTTTTTACTCACCAATAATAATCAGTTACTTTTGAATTCGTCAGTTTAAATACTAATATTCCACATCATTTAAGTGCATGTGTGTATGTCATAAATAATTGCCGCTCACACGATTGAAAGTTGATTTAGTGAGGATTGTTTTCTGAAATCACTGAAATTGTTATTATATTAGAACGAAATGCACTGTATTCCAACGAGAGGTGTTACCAAAAGAGGAAATAGATATGAACACATAACAGCCACGATCGTACGACACACTAGTTCTTGGATATATAGCACACTTATTATATCGTCGAATGGAACATAATTATAAGAATATTTTATTTTGTTTTTCGTTGTTTTTGTTTTTTTCTTTCTGTAAACATTTTAAACAATTTTAGATCATATGTATTATGACCACAGATATGTTTCTGTAGGCAAAGACAATGCATTACAAGTAACAAGTAAAGTGTGTTTGTTTTATTTAACGACGCCACTAGAGCACATTGATTTTTTTTATCTTATCATCGGCTATTGAACGTCAAACATTGGTCATTCAGACACTGTTTTTTTAGAGGAAACCCGCTGTCGCCATATAGGCTACTCTTTTATAACAGGCAGCAAGGGATCTTTTATTTGCGCTTCCCACAGGCAGGATAGCACAAACCATGGCCTTTGTTGAACCAGTTATGGATCACTGGTCGGTACAAGTGGTTTACACCTACCCATTGGGCCTTGCGGACCGCTCACTCAGGGTTTGGAGTCGGTATCTGGAATAAAAATCCCATGTATCGACTGGTATCCGAACCCAGTACCTACCAGCCTGTAGACCGATGGCCTACAAGTAACAAGATGCATGCATTATGTAGGGTATCTTCGTGGACCTTATCGGTATGATATGAAACAAAGTCAACGACAAGCGGCTAAATTTAGTGAAAACTGTAGTGACTCAATATTCCCGGAAGATTATAATGCCGTAGAGATTAGTGTAACAAAATGATTTATAGGTCATTATTTAAAGGACCTGTTTTAATGGTCTGACCATAGAGTTTATATTTGTCTTTTCAACAATAAATATTAACATACTTCATTGTGTATTTGGTAAATGCGACTCTTTCGTATTTGTCTACACTATTTGCATTAATAATTGTAGAAATTTAAAGTGAAGTTGATCATCATGTATCTTTGCTGGACTCCAAGTAATCGAAAAAAATTTCTGCGGTATCGTTAAACTGATGCATTCATTCATTACATTTCCTGAGACCGCAGATGGTAGGATACATTTTTTTTTTCTTCTGAAAATCTGTTATTGGCTTTAGCTGGTGTGTATGCTACTAATGTGATCAGTATTGTCAGAATTTGATATCAATATTTGCTGTTGTGCATGCTACCAATGTAATTTTATTTTATTCTGTTGCAATATAAGCTGGTATTGTTCTTTCTTATATTATATCGTTCCAAGTATTACCAGTTAGTTTTCCCAGTTAGTCATTTAGCAATGGGCATGTCCGTTAAAAAAAAAACCTATTACAACAAACAAACAGACAAACAAACAAAACAAACTAAACATTAATATCCACCCTTTGTTAAAAACACTGAGAGAAAACAACTCAGCTGTAGTCATACTTGACACAAGACATCTAAATACATCACAAAACATTCAGCTGGTGAACAAATTATTTGATCAAAAGATCAAGTTTAAATATTTTTTACAACATTTAAAAAAATATTCAACTCATTTTAAAGTGACAGGAAAGTATATTCTAAACATATTCAGCCTGTGTTTCAATATTGGATGAAACATAAACGTTAAAATAATAATAAAAATACCCAGCTGGAAATGTTTTACAAAATATTATAAATAACTCAATAAATAATGTAGTATGTGTATGCAGGGCTAAATAACAGCTAAATGACAAAACGTATATTTAAGTTAGTAATATTTTATTTTAAGGTTATATAACATACAGACAATGCTTGTATTTTACATTCATTACATTTATACTTACACTTTATAATACTGTGTAAAGTTAGAACTGGAAATGTCATATTTCTTATAAAACTGGTAGGTAGTTTAATAATGAGAGAAAAAATTGAGTATGTCACTTATGCAAAACTGATGTTGGTGATGTGATCCAATGTTAATTGAACGTCTTTGTCTTTATAAGTATATACTGACTTGCTATACAAATAAAACAAGTGCAGTTACTTTTAACCATTTATTTTCTACAACTAAAAAATTACTTATTTATATAATCATCGGCTATTGAATGTCAACCATTAGTAGAATGGTTGAGGGCGGGGGGGGGGGGGGGGGCAAAACAAATGTGATTATGTAGAACCTGGGCGAAAAATCTGCTTCTTCTGATTTGCATTGTCCACTGCGTGCGAACGAAACATTAATCTGAATATTAATTTTTATGGCAGGACCGTAATGCGTGCTCGTGGTCGTATTCGTGCACAGCGCAGAGTCCAATGGATATTTCGCAAAATAACCGTTGATTCCATAAATGTCTGTCGTTAAATTTCGAGAAATAACAACCAGGGCAAACAAAACACACACACACACACACACACACACACACACACACACACACACAAAGAAAAGAAAAATAAACAAACAAAAAAATATAAAATACAATTAAAATAAAAACAAAATAAAATAAAACATGTACATTATTTAAAAATATTTTTACTGTTAATCATAACTCTCCCTGTCTGTCTGTCTCTCTCTCTCTCTCTCTCTCTCTCTCTCTCTCTCTCTCTCTCTCTCTCTCTCTCTCTCTCTCTCTCTCTCTATCTGTATGTATGTGTATGTGTATGTTCTCTCTCTATGTGTCTATAATACTCATGCTTAATACAACGTGTTTTGTTTTTGTTTTTGTTTTTTTGTAAACTGTACACGCAACTTTAATTCCAGTCCGCCATTACTAGATATTCAAATGACGTAAGAATATGAATGGCAATGACGTCAAACTCGAATGACGTCATTTTGGATGTCCTTACATCAAAATAAAGTTATGCCTAACGTGTTTTGTTTTCTGAACGCTGGACAGCTTTCAGTGTCAAATTGCCATTGAAATGTTTTTATTTGATGACTATGAATGCATACGTCAATCATGAAGTGTCACCCATGTATGTTTGCTTAAATGTCAATAAACCGAGTGCTGATACCTCGACTAATTTACATCTAATTTGCAAAGTTATCAAATTCTTAAAGTATGAGATCTGAAAAATATCACATAGGCCTACTTTGATTACACTGAAAATGTAACATATTATATACCTCTCTCTCTCTCTCTCTCTCTCTCTCTCTCTCTCAATCTCTCTCTCTCTCTCTCTCTCTCTCTCTCTCTCTCTCTCTCTCTCTCTCTCTCTCTCTCTCTCTCTCTCTCTCTCTCTCTCTCTCTCTCTCTCTCTCTCTCTCTCTCTCTCTCTCTCTCTCTCTCTATCTGTATGTATGTGTATGTGTATGTTCTTTCTGTATGTGTCTATAATACTTCTCTCTGTCCTTCTATCTGCCCCCCTCCTTTCCCCCTGTCTCTGTTCTTCTCTATCTGTCTCTATGTTGTCTGTCTGCGGACCTCCTCTCTCTGGCAATCAGTAAAACAGTTTAACTGATTGATAAATGCAGGCCCCAGTCAGGGTGATAAGGTTGGTCAATGAGGCGTTAACACTGTGGTTTCGTGTTGCATGCCACTGGCCATCCACGGTCATCTAAAACATTAAACATATTATTATACAGTTTATTGTATTACGTATAACAAAACATAAATACATCTCAATCCCCAGTCAAACCTTTAAAAAACACCCCAGTATTTTAGCCATTCAGTCATGGATTTAGTGAGCCATATTTGTCTAAATATGGATTGTAAATGGAAATTACATTTATTTGGAATACCAAACCTCGCTATTGTATAATCAAACACAGTTTAACTGAACCATGATCAAGGGAATCCCATAACAACCAGAGATAGCGCTTCTTTTTTAAATTTGGAACTCTTTTGTGATTTGTCAGAATACGTACGGCAAATCCGAGTAGTGATGAGGCTATATATACGACAGCCGTATAATGTACCCTTGAATTTTATATAAACGACCACCGTGTATAGAGGCTTGGAAAATAAGGGCCGGCTATATATGGCAAATACTTAAAAATATGTTATTTCAGAAGGAAAAAAACCCCAAAGAACTCGGCGAATAAGTTGAAAGAAAATAATAAATAGTCCGAACATGAACGCACGATTGTTTTTTTTCTTTTTATGATTGTTTTTTTCGTTTGTCCTTTTGTTTATTTTTATTATTATTATATTATTTTTTTTACGTAGCTACCATAAACAGGAGCACTGCAGGTGCTTGTGCTGGAATTTTAACACGGGGTCTAGACTGAGCCGAGCGGAGTTTATAGGTTGCTGTCGAGAAACGCTCTCTCAAAAAATTATCGGAAAAAGAAAAGAAAAGTAGCTTAAGCAGGTGGATATAATTATAAAATGGAGTATTATTTGTTTGTTTATATGTTGTTGGTTTTTTTTTTTTTTTTTTTTTTTTTTTTTTTTTTTTTTTTTTTTTTTCAGTTGTGGCATGGGTTATTATTGTTTTATTTTTTTTATTGAGCTACCATACACAGTACCACTGCAGACTCATGTGCAGAGATTTTAGCGGAGAGTTGGGGGGAGTCTATACTGAGGCGAGCGAAGTTTGTAGAAGATGGGGTCGAGACATGCTCTCCCGGAAAATGTACCATAAAAAAAAGTTAAGACAAATTGCTCGTGTCTGCACCGAACACAGAACATTGTGACGCAATCGGTTTTGCTTCATATACGATTCAATGTCCTGCGTTTCTGGAAAATAAAGCCCTGCTTATGTGTTTACCAGTACGTCGATCGCAATGTTGTGTCAATAAAATTTACTTAATTCATCTCATTAATTTATATTGTATTTGCAATTCAGTATGTTCAGTATGGCTCGTGCTCATACATATATATATTAGAGATGGGGTAATCGTTGTCAGTAATCGTAATCGATTGTAATTGATTACATGTTTTCATGTAATCGTAATCGTAATCGATTACATTGTTTGAGAATGTCATGTAATCGCAATCGTAATCGATTACATTGCTAATGTAATCGTAATCAACGAGTACTTTCATGATTACTCATAATTATTGACTAAACGTAGATGTGTTTAGCATCAACTCCAGTAACAGTGCCTATAGTTAGAAGCAGTACTGGTCAGTCAGTAGAACTGATCTCCCATTGTCTACTACTCTCAATGTAAAACTATTATTTGCCTTGAGAAACAGGGGATCATAACGTCTGGATTATCACATGAATGTTACCCAGGGGATGAAGACACACATTCACATAATGGTATCTATCGTGTTTACGTTTACTATAAAACCATTTGAATGAATACAGTGTTCTAGCAATATATAAAAGGGCACTGCACCATGCCCCAGTTTTGTATCCTAATTCATTGCCTAAAAAAAAGGAATAATATATATATATATATATATATATATGTTTTTATAATAAAACACTTGCGTTCCTCTGAATGCATATACAGCGTTACCACGGGTCTGAATCCAACTAAGAAACGCTTGACAATATCTCGTTTTGTCACAGGTGTGAAAGTCCTCCAATGGTACTGTGGCGAACTTTCTTTTGTTTTGTTAGTGGTTACGACTGCAGACAGGCAGCCAGCTAGTCCTATCAAACTTGATTCCATGGGCAGTCATCCTCACCCTGTCGCAGACACAACCACAAATAACGTAACTAATTACGGGCAACGGGCAACTATATTTACGTGCCCCTATCCACTAGGGTTCAGGCACGCCCACTTCGGGATTAGCCTCTGACTTCGCCAGTGACTGACTCCGGAGCAGGGGGGGGGGGGGGGGGGGGGGGGGGGGGTAAGTTTGAGGTGGGCGGAATTTGGAAAAAAGCCATTTAGTGAGCGCGGACCAAATAGCAGACACTTCATAAACTTGAAGTAACACCGAGTGGGAGCCGTGTTCTGATTGGCTGAATTTCGATTCCTCGGTGAAGCCTGTTTTTTACCTAAGTCTACAAAGAGTACTGCATACCGATACATGTCTGGACTCTAAAATTTTAGCCAAAAATGGTTAAGACTGCTCGGCCGAAAAGTTTTAAGGTGATTTTGAGCAATTGAACGGGCGCCAAAATAAAATGCGTTAGACTATTTATAAAAAAAATAAACATAAGAATTTTGAACTGCGTTCCAAAACATTTAAAGTCTAACTAGCCCACTAAAAGAGGTTAGTACTCACGGAGGTAAAGGTTGTTAGGAGGTTGGGGGCTACGGCTAGCCGATGAAGTTGGTGGCGTCCAGCAGTGGGAAGATCATGCCGGTAGGGAGAGGCTGCTACCATCTTTGTAATGTGACTGTACTCTGTCCCCGCCAGGATTTTGAGGACGCGATTTAGTGACGGTTTTGTCCATTTCCTTAAGTAGCAGCGCTTGATTGTATCTTCCCTTCCGGCGAACGGTGACGCAAACTGTAGTGATTATCCACATCCACCTGGACGCGATGGACAGCAAATTCCCCTTCATCGGACTCGGTCGGTAGCGGATGGTATGTGCTATGCTTCGGCTCACTAATGAGCTGGGCGCACGGTCCTCGATGTTGATCTTCATCAGCTGTTGGAACCGCGGATGGAGTTTTGCCGGCCTTCAGTGTCCATGGTCCCTCTGGTTGTTCATCTGGATTCGGCGGTTGAGTCGGGCGACTTGGCTTGGCTGGAGTGGCACTCGGGGGAGTGGTCGCCTTCCTCTTAACCACAGCCGTCCTTCCGGGCCTGGGTCTCAACGGGTGCCACCGGTTTAATCGGCGACAAGTCCGGAAGCCCAGAAGTAAAGGCAGGCGGATCGGGTCGGATGTACGACGAACTGCAGAAGACTGAGTCCGGCATGTCACTTTCCTCGGTTCCTGCAGAGGGGACGTTGATGACTGGGGCCGAGACCACTTCCATCTTCGTCTTCCTCTTCAGTTGAGTGGCGTTGGGCGATCCAGCAGACGGAGTCGCTGCCGGCGGTTTAGCCGCCGGTTTTGTCTCCCCCTGCGCCGCCGCTGGCGCACGTCTCCTCTTCCTCCACCTTCCTTTCTTCGGTGGTACCGGGTCCCCGTACACCAAGGTCACGGAGGCCCGTGACCCGGTGTACGATACCCGGTACTCTAACAGCATTCCGTAGGATTTGAGCAATCCCCCCAGGTGGGGGGGGGGGGGGGCAGATCGAGAGAGCAAGGGCTGACGTCCGTCTTCATCGATAAATAATACAGAATGCAAGAATCGAATGCAAGAATCGAATGGCGTAACTAATTAAGCAAACACCCAGTTGAAAGTAGTTTATCACGATAAACCTTGGTTTATTTCCCTTTAAAATATTAATACGCCTGACAAAAATTCCCGAAAGCTGATTTTAATAGATGTCCTACGAAACACGGCGCTTCTAATGATACCAAAATAAACACACCCAGACAAAGATACTTGTAATTTTCACCGATACAATTGGATCCTTATAATATGGCACAAAGCAAGCATGACTGCAGCCCCTGCACGCGCTGTAACCTCAACGTGGTGCAGGGGTGTAACATTCTCTTTGAGAATGGCCAATACAGCACACATTGAAAGTTTGAGTAAAAGTCAGTATCTATCTGTGACATTTGTATTTTTGCACAGTTCTTTACACTGTGTTTTAATGTAACTGTTTAATTTTTATATTGATGTTGATCATCACATTGTTTTTGCATTTACCATGGTTTGACACCCAATAGCTGATGTATGTTTCGTGCTGGGGTGTCGTTAAACATTCATTCATTCATCCATTCATTCATGCATGACTGCAAATCGATTCACTAATAATAGGCATTTTTAGAATGTCAACAATTAAATGCAATGAGCAACTTGTGCACATGTATATGTATGCATATATCAATTTAATTATTTATTTACTTGTTTGTTCTTTTCTTTCGTTCTTTATTTCTTCATTTATAGATTTAAAAAATAATAATAATAATTTATTTTAATTTGTGGATGGTATTAAATGGTATACGTTCTACAAACAATAAAAAAACAAAACAAGTAATAGTGATGAGAGTTTGCAATTACTAATTATGGCTTATTCCAATAATATAACAACATATATATGTTATGCATTGATACAATAATTATACCTATGGCTATGGGTACCTTTTTGTCAATAATCCAAATTTAAGAATAATAAATCTGGTTTTGGAAACTTATTCCCTCCCTGCAGTATACATACGTTTATAAATGTTTGAAATAATTTAATAAATAATCCAAAATTATCCATTATGTCTTTCAATGAATGAAATCGGTATGGTTGTAAAATAAAATGCATAACTTCATGGTGGAAACATCATTTCATTATTTGTGTAGATTTGTGGAAATGTAATCATGATTGTAATCGCCCCATCTCTGATATATATATACGAGGTGGTATCAAAAGGTTCCGAGACGGCCTATATACAAGAAAGTATTCACTTGATTCAAGTTTGGGCACCATCCCCTTCAAAATAGTCCCCTTGTGCAGCGATACAGCGCTCCCAGCGCCGTTGCCAATGTCGTTAATGGATCTTTGACGATCCTCATGCACAAGTCCCCGAATTGTTTCCACATTTTCGGGGGTTGAGCTCGTGGAAGGTCGCCCAGTGATGTTCTGCTGCTCTTGAAGAGTGCGTGCCACTCGAAAAACCTTGCACGACTCATTGTTTCATGTCAAAAGTCTCAGTTGCAGATTTACCGAGTTTGACACAGAATTTGATGTTCGCTCTCTGCTCTAGTTTGCAGTCCATAATGAAATCGCAAATGTGCCCGTGCACGTGGTCACAAAAACTCCCGTAGCACAAAACAAGATTGTAGAATCTCATTGGCTCGAACGCCCAACGGTCGAACCTACCGGTATTCTCGAACCAAGAACAATGTCGCGATTTTTTTCTCTATTAAACCCTTTTATTTTTGTGCTGATTAGTCGAATACCCCTACCCCTTTTCACGTCAGTCATAAAGTAAGTTATTATAAATTCGGAAGTGGAAAGAATTAATCCTAGATCACATGCCGGCTTATTATGTTGTTTATTTAGCACCTATCGGTAATTATCTTTCTAGTACAGACAATTGTACCACGATAATCGTTGGCTGAATGAACCTTGCATATAACACCAATCAATTGGTGAGCCTAGGCAGGCCTCGCCGGTTTACTTTAATCATTTTAATCGCTACTCTATGCATGACCCTCGGCATATTTTGTTTATAACTTGAAATACAGGAGAGATCAATGTAATGTAGTGATTGCAACAATAACAGGTAAAGGGCCTCCGCCTGTGCTTCATGCACTTTCATTTGTTTCTCAACGTTCTCAATATGTCGCAAAAGATTCTACAACAGCATAATAAAGAACGATTTCTTAACTTAATAAATATTTATAAATACAAACTACCAGTGTGTTTGTTATTTGTTTATTTAACAGTGATAAATAATAGTTATAAATATGTGTCTCATCCGACATTTGACGGTGACTTCGTTACTCATGAGTCAATCGGACCATCTCCCCCAAGCCAGTTTTACGGAAATATGCCAGGTGTTCCGACTGGTTTGTGTGTTACAGAAGCACCCAACAATCCATTGTTGTCATTTTTTTCCTTCATAATTTTCGCGGCCATCTTGAATTCAAGATGGCAGCTAAGCTAAATCCACATGGGTCAATATTTGAACTTGTTTGTAAATTTTATATTCCTCTACCTATCGCTGTAAGGTATTAAATTAAAGGTATGTGTTTAACAAAAATATATAGCATGATAACAGTTATAAAGATCTTGTTGTATTTATAGGACCTTTGTTTGTAAGATAAAGTGATACATTTTCCTGTTAATTTTAAACACTTAATATCAATAAACGTAATGTACAACAATGTGTACAACCTTTAGTCACTTGTATGGATCTAAATATCTGCACATACCTTTCCTGCAGAAAGGAGCAATACCAGTATATTGTCATAAACAATAAGTGCATAATGGCGCCACTACCCCTCATTTCGAGCCAAATTATAAAACAAAAATGTGACATCGCCTTGTAGTGTGTATTATGCAGGTATATATTACATAATTTGGCATGCAATATACCAAACTGTTGGTAGCTGTGCAATATAAACACATTTTCTTCTATCTTTTTTTCGATTTTGTTTCTTATTTTAAAAATAATTATTACCTCAGATATTTATATATTGATATTGTCGGGGTTGGGGCCCTGAAATTATTATCTTACAAGAAGAAAAGAAAATCCATATTTCAAAATATAGAAAACAAACGTTAATGGCGTTTAAGTTACAAAAAACCCCCAACAACAACAAAACAACAACAACAAAAAACACCACAAAAAAGACCACAAAAAACAAACAAACAAACCAACACTATTTGTCTTATATTGGAGTTATTTTTAAATATTATGCATCTGGTTTTAGAAATCCACATTTGTAAAATACCATTATTTTGTTTGTTTAATTTATAATGTGTTACTCTTACAGCCTTTGGAGAAAAAAAAAATGTCTAAAGCAGTTTTCAATTCCTGTTAATTTCATTATCAGTGGAAATCATGGAAAGTCATGACTTTTCTTGGTAAATAAGTGTATGAACCATGATTAAGATAATTTACAGTGTTTTTTCTTAATATAAGTATCGAAAAGTAGAATATTTTGATACCGATCTGTCAAATACATTTATGTTAAAACAGGCTCAGTGAAATCAGAATTCCTATCAGATTATGTAATTTTCTACACAAAAATTAAATTATTTACATTAACAAATTATAAATATTGCAAAACAATACCACTATCATTTCTAATTTCATTTAAATGTGCATATAAAAAAAAGAAAACTAACAACAAAAAACAGTAAATTTAATATTTTAAATTTCCTATTTATTTTTCATTATTTTTGTATTACTTGTATACACACACACACACACACACACACACACACATACACACATACACATATATATATATATATATATATATATATATATATATATATGTATATGTATGTGTGTGTGTTTGTGTGTGTGTGTGTGTGTGTGTGTGTGTATGTATGTATATACATACATACATACATACATACCTACATACCACTAACATACATACATATATACATGTATATATATATATATATATATATATATATATATATATATATATATATATATATATATAGTCGAACCTGTCTATGGCGGCCACTCGTGGGACATGACAAAAGTGGCCGCCATAGAGAGGTGGCTGCCGTATGCAGGTCATATATAAGTCCGAATTTTTTAAAACATTTACACGTATGTTGCAATAGAACTATTAAGGAGCCATATACATGTGCAAAAACGTAATTAAAATCAAGACAAAAAATTATCATCTATATGAAATTTTATTAAGTGAAAAAGAGAATATTTAACAAACAACAGAATAATGGAGCACTGTTCTGCGCATTAAAGTCACTGATTATCCTTCAATGTTCACTTGCTAAAGAAGTCACGTATCTTGCTTTGTTTGCACGTATTTTCAACTCGCATGTTTGTCACACTTTCCTGAAGTTCCATCACAGAAGTTACGGTATCACATTTACCGTGGAAGAGTCCAAATTCTTTTAACTTTCGAACATATTGTTCGGTCTCTGACAGAGAACACCCGGTGGTAGTATCCACACTTTCTTCGTCACTGCTAACATCTTCTGATGATTGGGATGGCTCCAAGTTCTTCAGAAGTTCCGAAGTTGGTCTGGTCCAGTTCAAAGATCCTTCCTCACAGGTTGGAACGCCGGCATCCGAGTCGGCCAACTCTTGAAATGTACAGTTGAACAGCTGCTTTGACTTGGCCAATATAACTAGAGGCAAGTCGTCGTCATCGTCGTCGTCAGTGTCGACGTCACTGGCTGCACTAATAGCTACTTCAGAATCTTTGAACCCACATTTTGCGAAGCACTTCTGGATGGTGGATGCTTCCACGTGTTTCCATGCATTGTGGATCCAGTAGATGGCCTGCAGAATGTTGATTTCTTTCAGAAGCTGTGAACCACACTTGCTTGTATCCTTTTCCATGGCAGAGATCACGTGCTGTAGTTGTCTTTTCCGGTATTTCAGCTTCATTGTTTGTATGATGCCTTGGTCCATGGGTTACAATTTGGAAGTGGTATTTGCTGGCAGAAATACTAATTTCACATTACTCAGTTGAGTTGCGGGTGAGATGGGGCGTTATCGACAAACAGTAACACTTTTCTTCCTTGTCGTCTCATCTTGCAGTTAAATCTCTGCAGCCACCACTCAACAATCCGGTGTTCATCCATGCTTTCTTGTTGTTGGTGTATGTTACTGGTAGAGATTCTGGTGTTATGTATTTAAAACAGCGTGGTTTCTTGCACTTTCCTATGACTAGAGGAACACATTTTTCTCCGGTCATACTTGCACATAGTGCCACGGTCAGTCTCTCCTTAGAGCGCTTACCGCCAGCACATTCATCACCTTTCACTTTAAGGGTTGCCTCTGTTGTATCCCTGTAAAACAGACCGGTCTCGTCCATATTGAAAATGTCCTTAGGAGCATACCCGTCACACACCACTGGCAACTTTGATTTCCAGTCCTCAACTGCAGTGTCACTTACGTCACCTCGCTCCCCACTTAGTGTACCTGCGACGATGTTGTGCCTATGTCTGAATGAATACAGCCACCCATTTGACGCTTTGAAACTCGCTATTCCCAAATCTTCGGCAAATTTTAATGCCTTCTCGTTAATCAGTGGACCGCTGACATTTATTCTACGAGCAGTGGCATCTTGGAACCATTTCCAAACCAACATGTTAATATCCTCATTGCCTGTAAGTTTTCTCTGCCTTTTTCTGTCACTAAAAAAACAATTGTGGCCGCGATAGCAGGTTCATTTTCGCTTTTTTATGACAAAAGTGTGGCGCTGGCCGTGTTGAGCAAGTGGTTGCCATATAGAGGTAAAATATATAGTAAATTTCATTGGGGGGCCGCGAAGGCAGGTTTAACTGTATATATATATATACTCTTCAAAAAAAGAAACGCAAAACCACATTGTCGTAACATTTGGAGAATTGATTTAATTATTGAATGGTGAGTCCGATAATTACCAAATGTTGCAGGATTGTTCACAATTCACTCTAGTCCATTGTGAATAAGTGATAGGACACACCACCAAGGTCAAGGTCATCTGGAGTCAATACCGGGTGTGGCCTCCGCGTGTGTTGACAACTGCCTGGCACCGCCTGCCCATTGAAGCAACCAGAGTACGGATGACGTCCCGGGGGATGGTGGCCCACTCGGCCTGCAAGGCTGCTGCCAGCTCGGGCAGGGTCTGGGGCTGTGGTTGTCGCTGTCGGAGGCGTCGGTCCAACTCGTCCCATAGATGCTCAATTGGGTTCAAATCCGGTGATGTCGATGGCCAAGGAAGGACATTAATGTTGTTGTTCTGTAGGAAAGCCGTTGTGAGACATGCTGTGTGAGGCCTGGCGTTGTCATGTTGGAACACTGCGTTGGCGTTGGCCATAACTGGAACGATGTGTGGCCGGAGGATCTGGTCAATGTAGCCCTGTGCATTCAGGTTGCCCTGCACGTGGACCAGGTCAGTTTCTGCCAGTGTGTGAGATGGCTGCCCACACCATGACACTACCCCCCCCCGCCGAATCTGTCCACTTCCTGCACGCAGTTTGCCGCATAACGTTCACCACGACGCCTATACCCGCGACATCTTCCATCATGACGTCGGAGCAGAAATCGGGACTCGTCACTGAACCACACCTGTCTCCATCGCATTTGAGGCCATTGTCGATGAATCTGGCACCACTGCAGTCGGAGTCGACGGTGTTGTGGTGTTAAGATGACACCTCGAACTGGACGTCTGGCACGAATTCCTACCTCACGTAGGCGGTTCCGTACGGTCTGGTCGGATATCCTGTGCAAACCTGGTATTGCTGCGGCTGTGGAGGTGGCAGTAGTCAATCGTTCCCGAAGGTGGCGTACCCGGATGTAGCGGTCCTGCCCGGGGGTAGTGACCCGTGGTCGACCGGATCTAGGGAGGTCACGTGTTGATCCATGTTGCTGGTAACGGTCCCACAGTCTGGAGATGGTGCTTGGGGACACATGGAATGCCCTGGCAACGGCCGTTCTGGATTCGCCTGCGTCTAGTCGGCCGATGGCATTGTTTCTCTGCGGTTCACTGAGACGTGGCATGTCCTGGATTGTCAACTGTCGGCCAGATACAGAGGCCAGGCAAGCGAACACCCTGCACTTTTATACTGTCGGTGTTCATGTTGCACGTGCAGACAACGCACGTGCAGTGGTGACATGGTTTTCACGTGGCTGCGTTTTTGCGAATATTCACATTTTGGAACTTTATTGTACAGTAGCTGCGTTTTATCGAATGTAACCGTGGGAATGTGTTTGGGACATGCAATGACCTTATATTCACAAAGCATGAACCGGTAGGAAACATAAAATCGGAGTTATAACCCATTTGTACCCTTTTGCGTTTCTTTTTTTGAAGAGTATATATATAGATATATAGATACATATATACACATATATATATATATATATATATATATATATATATATATATTATATATTAATATATATATATATATATATATATATATGGATATATATGTGTATATCTATATATGTATATGTGTGTATATATATATATATATATATATATCTATATATATATATATATATATATATATATATATATATATATATATATATTACATCTCTCTGTGTTTGTGTTAACATATGCTGTTTAGTATGGATCATCACAAGTGCACTGAATACCTGACTGTGTACGTTGTTACACTCGCCAACCTCTTACACACTCATTCAATTTATTGAGAAACTGTGGGATCAGTGTATCCAGATCAGATATACTGGAATCAAGACATCCAAATGACTTCACAACTGAATAGACAATTAATCACATGTAAAATCGAGGACGAGAGGCATCAATAGAGTCAGTAGAAACTATCCAACATGCTATTGACGTTACTTGACAAGACGTGCAAAGACAAGTTACGTAGAAACCATACTAGATATGGTAAGTATGATCGGTTCGGAAGACATAGCACACAAGAACAGTCACCCATCAGAGATCAGACAGATTTTCAAAGACTGGAAAGTGTTTTGCAAACTTTTATCAATCCATATGAAGTTGACATGAAAGAAGGTTTGTTTTGCATTTCGTGTAATGCACAAGCCCTAGCTAAAGTTGCAAACAATATCTTGAAGTCTAAAGCAGTTGGAAACAAGCTTTCGAAACATTTCTTCAGAAAAGTTTTGTTGGCAAATCAACGAAGTTCTATGCACCCATTCCAAGACGGTCACTAAAGACGTTTGGTTTCATTGAATAAATGAAGAAGTTGACGTCTTCAACCATGAATGTTGTTCAAGAAACAGCACATTGCCATCTCTCTGGAAAACGGCTCGTTATCTTCAGAAACTACTGTTTTGTCCAGTAGACATTAGCTCCATCAGATGGACTGCCGACGAAGACAGACAAGTTCAAACTCATGTATCAGCTTAAACTTTAAAGATGAGACAACACTTGTTACGCATCCTAACCTTGATGTCTGGGGTTCATACATAGTTGATGGGAAAAGTGTAGCCTAAGGATAATAGTGTCACTTTATAATTCTGTTTCGATACAGAAGAGAAAAGGTAGAAGTATTTCTACTCAGTGTGTACAACAACCCAGAGAAGATTCTAGTCCTGTTATCAGATGCCAAAAGAAATGCGTTTTATAACACAGAGAATTCTTTGCTATGTCACTGAATGTTGAAAGATGTCAATGACGTGAACAAGGAAGACATATATATTTCCTGCAGTACAAATATGGAAAAAAGGTCATTGGAGGGGTCATTAAAATATTACGTAAAACGCACATGGGGTGGGTGTGTGTATGTCCAAATGTTATGTAGCATTACATGGGGGGGGGGTCCAAATGTTATGTAGCGTTACTTCAAGTGTTACTTAATATGTTTTGAGGGGTGTATGGACTAGCGTTACCGAGCTTCACAAGGGGGAGGGAGGATGTCTAATTTTGACCAAATAATAGCATTACGTAATATTTGGACAGCCTCTGAAGATATAGTAAAACAAAGTTAGATTAGACTAAACATTAAAAGTATGCATAGCATGTTCATTGAGCTTTGTCTGATATACACAACGTGTTTGTATTGTCACCAATGTGATCCATTTTGGATTTAACAATTTAAATTCTAGCCAAAATGTTCCTATATTTTTGTAAATCATATTTAATTTAGTTTGTAAATTCATTAATGTCAATACAATGTAATGAACACAAAATGTATGATTTGTTTAATGAGACGTAGGGTAACATAATGTTCAATATTTCCAGCCATATACAGTCTATATGGCAATTAATGTTATTAATTATAGCTGGAGAAACATATAAAGCAGTTTAAACAGATACAAGTGAAATGTTTTAGTTAATAAAAATATACATACGGTTTATGGACCACAAATTGAACACAATTGCATGATAATGTTTGTATATTTAACCCCAAAACGGTATATCAGCACGAAAGTCATCTTTACACATGTCATTTTGCTATATATTGTTTCCATATGCTCACACCATCAGTTCAGTGATAGGTAGAGGAATATCTAAATCATACAGAGGTCTAGATATGACCCAGAGTTGGTGTTACAATGGCCGCCATCTTGAATTTAAAAAAGGAGAAGATCTTTGAGTTGTATTTCCTCTTGCAATTTCGCGCATATGGAATATGACTACATACAGCAAAACAATCTAATTAAAATTAGCTCCACTATTACATGTGGATCTAACACCAGCTAGTTGGAGCTCATGTCCACCAATCAAAACCTTACTTGCAGAATACTGCCAGTGATTTAAACATAATTTGAAAACATTCCGAATTATACATGTTTCGTGTGAATTACGAATGCCTTAAAACATGTTTTATTTTATAAAATAAATAATTTGTAATGTAAAACTGAAGACTGATTTATTTTATTTTTATTTTTTATAAATAAGTAAATAATTTGTAATGTGAAATTGAAGACTGATAACCCACCTCGTACGTATTGGTATGGTTCGCTGTACTGCGGCCACTAAAATAGACTCGCCCGATATTTTTAGAATTTGTATGCTTCCAAATAACGTTATAAAAGGCGAAGTGTGATTGGTCAATATTTAAATTATTATTTACAGACGAAATGTTACCTGGACATTGGTTGGGGACTACACAGTGCTGTTAGCAATCCGATTAAAATTAGTTCTACTGGTCTAAATAAGGCATTCGTAATTCACATGAAACATATCGTATACCCTCAGGATAATTCGGAATGTTTTCAAATTATTCTTAAATCACTGGCAGGATTCTGCAAGTAAGGTTTTGATTGGTGAACATCAGCTCCAACTGGCTGGTGTTAGATCCACATGTAATAGTGGAGCTAATTTTAATTAGATTGACAGCAAAATAACCCTTTAGTAATATTTGTTTGCGGCAAAAGTCACTTGTTAAAATATGTACGTAAGCAACCTCAAAATTGCAGTCAGAGAACAATTATTAAGTTCGAGCCCTGCTGCTAGTTTGTGTACTGTCCATGTCGCAGATCCCAGGTTCATCCTGTGACAATGGACACTACGTTTGGTTAATCTACAAACCTGTAACACATATGGATTAAGTTACAACAGATAGGGCCTACACAATAATTATACAAACATTCCATAGTTTTTTCTTTCTCCTACTTACTTCAAATCCATAATCCGTCACTAGGATAGTCAGGTTAAATTGTCGATCTGGAGCGAATGGAAAGGATGGCTGGTAAATCTGCTTTACGCCCCAAACTCCATCAATGGAGGAGATGATAACCACAGTGTTTATGTCACCATCATGGTTGAAGCGCACGTCAAAATGTAAGAGTAGCATCTTGACATCATCGTGATATAGGTTGAAGGAGAACCTGGAACAGAAAGATAAACTTAAAGTTTGTTTGACACCACTAGAGCTCATTGATTAATTAATCATCGGATATGAGATGTCAAACATTAAATTTTGGTAATTCTGATTCGTAGTCATCAGGAAACCCGCTACATTTTCCATTAGCAGCAAGGTATCTTTTATATGCACTTCAACACAGACAGTAAAACACATACCATGGCATTTCACCATTTGTTATGCACTGGTTGGAACGAGACAGACCCCAATAATTGTTATGGATCCACCGAGGTGGTTCAATCCTGCTACGCACGCAACTTAGGCCAGCGTACAACCGACTGAGCCAAATCCCGCCACCGGAACAGATAAATTGCAGTCAGTGAACAATTATTAAGTTCGAGCCCTGCTGCTAGTTTGTGTACTGTCCATGTCGCAGATACTAGGTTCAACGTGTTAACATGGATACTATGTTTGGTGAATCTAAAAAACCTGTAAGACATTTCGATTAAGTTACATCAGAGTGAAACAAGAGTCTTTGATGTTTGAAACGAGGAAATAGTGTTTACAAAATACACTAGAGTTCGTTTCCATAATCGTTACTTCTCAGAGGTATGTGTGGGGTTTTGGGGGAGGAGGGGGTATTGTCAGAACCATATTGTGTATATTATGTATTTACTCGCAGTGTTTGTATGGTCCCTTTTCATATGCACAGTCAAATAATGTAGCGCGTGTAATGGTTTGGTCTGCACGGGCAAGGCCTGCTGCGGACTGTTCCATTTTGTTTGTCAACATGCTAAAAGTGCTGGTTCGGGTTATTGCCGGGGTAGAACCTATAGTGTGACATACTGTGCATGAGCGGCGATGGGAGTGTGTGGACACCTGGTAACGTGGTCTTATCGAAGGGTTTGCCATGAACAACTAGGGTAAGTACAGTTTTGGATTATTTATAAATAGTGGTGTATTAAATACTTGGAGTTGCATTATGTTGTAAGAATTTTGTTTTACTTGTAAATTAAGGAAACTAGTATAATTTCGTACGGTAGTGTATTTGTGTACAATATATTTTGTATAAATTAAAGTGACAAGTGCTAATACCAATATAGGTCATTATGAGTTTATTGGTTACTGGCTTATATCGGACATTTAACGCAGTTTGATGAACTATCATTGTATATATCTGTACACTAGTGTAGCGTTCCTGGTTTTCAGTCTGTCTATCTTTTCATATTTTCCTTGGTTATTATATTCAGTTAAGATTCTGATTATATCTCTTACTAATTACATTAACAGCATGATCTAACTCTACTCACTTATGAATATCAGGAACGTTATTTTCTCTTTGCTACGAGGGATAATACAATAAGTGTCGTGCAACCGTTTTAAATGTTGTCGGCAGAAGTCCGTGCAAGAGTGTGGCCTGACTGAATCAACCAATCAGGTTGGTCAAGTTATATTATTTTTCGACGCACGTTATTCATCCCTACTTGCGCTCGGGTTGTTTTTTCTGGGGAGGTTAGTTTTTGTGTGCTGTGTTGTTTTTCGTTTTATATATATGTAAACCTGTTTGCTTCCCATCCTAGCTGGTCTGCCCATTTAGTACATACGTTTAACCAATGCATATCTTATAAGTTTCGGTTATTAAAATTTATAATTAACTACGTAAAAGCGAGTCAGTTCACAATGACCCTTTTTACGTGTAAGTTGTAATCGTCCCATATTCGCATCGTCTTTCCTTGTTTTTTACGTGCACGAACTGTCCGCTTAATCTCGTGTTGGCTGAGTTAGAGAACGGACGACCGTCTGAATAAATTAAAACCTGATTAATTATGGATCTCGTTGATTTTAATAAGCGGTCTTCGTCCATTGTCCGAGGTTTTGATAACCCGATTTCCGATAAGTTAGTCCCTA
>NC_054703.1:6067505-6177349 GCF_016097555.1 Gigantopelta aegis
ACGATTTGTTTTGGTTTTAAAAGATATTTTCTATCTATTACTACCGCCTTTTCGATACTATCTGATATTAGCTGTTTTGGATAATCTCGCGTTTTAAGATACATGTTGAGTTCCCGGAGACGTTGGTCACGTCTTTGTATATTTGACACAATGATACAGATACGCCGTGCTAGGTTATATGGTATACTTCTTCTCGTATGATTCGGATGACAGGGTGAGAAAGAAAGGTACTGTTTGCTATCAGTTGCTTTGTAAAATATATCAGTTTCTATTATGCGTCCACATTTGATTACTAAAGTGTCTAGAAAAGGAATTTTCTTTGCGTCTGTTTCCATAGTAAAGTTTATGTTACTATTCAGTGTGTTAAGTAACTCGTGAAATTAACCTGATAAATGTGGACACAAAATGTACTGAGAAGATGATAGTTGGGGGTTGGTTTAGAGAGGAGTAGGCATAGGCTTTATTCACATCCGTAATGCATTATTTAAATATTTAATAAATGTGGAGAGAGAGAGAGAGAGAGAGAGAGAGAGAGAGAGAGAGAGAGAGAGAGAGAGAGAGAGAGAGAGAGAGAGAGAGAGAGAGAGAGAGGGAGATAGGGAGATAGAGAGGGGGAGGGGTGTGTGTGCGACAGACAGAGACAAACAGACAGTGTTCTTCACGTCGAGGTCTATTGAAAGGTTTAACACCACGGTGAAACAACATATACTATTTCAATTGCGACTTGTATGAGTAAGATGTTTCACACACGAGACAACTAAAACTGTTTAACACCAGTGTGAACTAGCACATGTTGTTTCAAGTGGGAATTTAGTTGAAAATAGTTTGTGCAAACCACACATTTAAGAGATCGAAATCCATGGTGAAAGAACATGTGTCTTTTCAGAAAGACATACTCATTAAAATAACCATACACAAAAGATTATCATCCAACTGTTTATTGATGCTACGTTGTTTAGATATACACGACTGTACTAGCTAAAGCATGTTTATAACTAGGGGTAAAATAGCCAGACACAATAGTATACATACAATGCACTTAATTTGACATTTCTTATTTTAATTTTATCTTCACTTTTAACATTAATGCTAATTAACTATATGTGCATTTATGTATATGTAGTGTACTGTATTTATGAGTGGAACACGCTGTGAACTGAGGGCAATCCTAATAAACATAGTCGTATTTGTTTGTATTCGTAATACCAGTGGTGACCAACATATGTTCTTTCAAGTGCGACCTGTTTGAGAACTATTTTGTTCTATTTAAAACAGAACTAGCCATTTAAGGCGAGCTATGACTCTCGCTAACCATCACTTCAGAGACTAGTGCAAGGATAGTAATTTTAGCACCCCTCTTACATGACTCCCCGTTGGGCGACCATCGGTTTTAGTGTCTGGCGAGTATGGTACTAGTTAAAAAAGAAGCACTGATACTGAAACGAATGTGACAAAACACACCGCATCTATGATGGCGTGAACTACAGATCTGGCAGCAGACGACATACAACATGCTCTATTGACAGCGCCAACATAATTAATAACGATACAACAATTCAAATAAAAACATATTAATTTATTAAGTTTTAAACTCATACCGTCTCAAATGACATTGTATTGGGGGGAAAGTGTAGTGTAAATTAAAACAAACATTCTTTACAAATTAGCATCAAATTGCATAGGTTAACTCTTTTTCGTGATACCAGTTTTAAGGCAATTGATGCAACATCCAACGTAATCTGAATGACACAACCGTTATACATGATCAGGGCCGTATCTCGGCACAAAGCATAGTCGAATGGGCATTTGGTAAAAGAGTGGATGATTCCACAGATCTCTATCTAGGATAACAGCCACTTCCGAAGAAATCATTTGCTGGGAATTTCTCCTCACGCCACTCTCAGACTAGTTTACTAACGCACGCGCAGTTCTGCATTTAGTCTGTTTCTGCTGCATTATCTTTTACCCTCTATTGAAAATTAGATTTAATATGTTTAATTTAATGGCACTTCGTTAAGAAACATGTTTTTTTTACCCTGGATATCGTTTTCACGTGTGTTTTTTAGTTGATATTGGTTTAAAACTTTATGACATATTTTATATGAATTTTTTACTTTATTCATTATGAAGTTAAACGTCAATTTAAAGCATACAGTTATTATTGAACAAGAGAACAAGAAAGTTTTAATTGTAGCTGTGCAGTTAAATTTCCATGTGATAATTGGAGGGCTAGTTGAATTTGAGAAGGGCCAGTAAGATTTTTCTTCAACTGGCCCTGCTGACGACCTTGGTGTTCATGTTAATTTTCAACCCTGCAACATATGCTGTATGAAATAGCAACAGTGGGCCTCTTTCCACGAACAGTGGAGTGCCCAGAACCACAGTCAATTCAAGTTCATGCAAATGTCTTCATATTGTTCTTGTCCCATATATTCTATTCGATATACATAAGTGGGCTATGCTTTCCAAACCAAAAAGCAATGGGTGAAATAAATCCAGTCCCCACATCGATCGCCTGTCCGCTCCCGCACGCCCACTGTCTTCAGCACTGGATGGACCGGATATGGTACGAAACGACCCGTAACCTTAGGCACGCCATTTAATTTAGGTAGAACGATATTCACTTATAATGCTGAAGGGTTTGACATGTGGTTATTTACATGATGTATGTCAAAGGGCGTCATTAATTACGTCATTAGTTACATATATTCACTGTTAGTACACGTGGTGGGTGGAGTGGGGGAAGACGGTGCCTTGTTTCGTGTTCTGGGTTTATTGTAATGTTCTACGTTTTTTATGTTGGTGTTTTTTCAGCTTCTTTTTGTTTTTCTTTACTTGTTTTTCTTCTCTTTTTTTTTTGTTCACACAACTAAAGCAGATTGATTTATTAATTATCGGCTACTAGATGTCAAATATTTGGTAATCTTGGTAGTCTTAGAGAGGAAAACCGCTACATTTTTTTCCATTAATAGCAAGACATTTGTTATTTCTTATGCACAAGCCAACAGACATGATAGCACTTACAACACGCACTTGTTGGGACGAGAAATAGTCAAATGAGACCACCGACGGGAATCGATCGCAGACCTACTGCACATCCTCCTTGGAGAGCTTGTACGTCGATGCACACGAACCTAGTTTGGGTACTAGACGTGCAACACTTTCTCTGCAGTATGCTACAAAGATTAAATCAATGCCAAAACATCCTGTATACAAAACGGTGTTTGATAACAAATATATGAAGTTTTATTTGATTCGAAACCGAACGCAATTCGAATATTTGGTATTCGCATTAATCAGTTTTTATCAGTTTCCAACATTGAGTTAACTGACATTTTGGAAACGCCTTCATATTTCATTTTACGACCTTGGTGTATCAAACCAGCAAAAATTGTATTCGATCTTGTGCATCTAAAGAAAGATCGCATAGATGCAGTTATTTATAAACAACATTTCATGGAAATCCAAGGAGGTATTGTGATTAAATTCCTGTTTACACAGACGGATCACGGGATGGGAATTATGTGGCTTGTGCTACAGTTTTTCCATCAGACGCAATAATTTCCATGAGATTGCCCGATTCAGCATCAATCTTTACTGCTGAAATTTGAGCAATCATTAAATCCGTGGAACAGATTAAAGAGACATTCCTGAGTTTGCTGCAATATTTAAGATGTTATCGACGAAAAGAGACTTTTTAACCATTGTAATTACATATTAAATGTATTTTACTGCATAGAATATGAATGGCTCTATATTAATCGTGTATATTTGTATTAGATTAGATTTAATTTTATTTCCTAACCCCCCCCCAGCCCAAAACAAAATAAAAAAATAAAAAAAAATAAAAAAAATAAAAAAAATAAAAAACAAACCAAAAAAAAACCCTACATTTTCATACGTACGAAATTATTTGAAGACAAAATCCAGTTTGGGCTAGTTACAAATATTAAGACGACCAAAAACACATTGAGTATACAGACACTGATATTCTAAACAAGAAAATATATTTAATTGTAACTTTAACCGTAGAAATATTTTATTAGTCGGAAACATCTTACAATGCAGAACACTCAGGAATGTCCCTTTAAGGATTCATGTGCATCCAAATATGTTATTTTTACAGACTCACTTTCGTGTCTCCAAGCTTTACAGTACATGGAACTGGAGCATCCCTTAGTTGGGATGGTGATACAAAAGTATGTCGTTTTATCAATTGCCATTAAAGATGTTATATTGTGTTGGGTACCCAGCCATGTTGGCATTAAGGGTAACGAAAAGGCAGATGTTGCTGCCGAGTCTGCTTTGAACTTGCGCCGTGTCCAGGTTGGTGTCCCCATCAGTGATATTAAATTTCATATTAACCAATATATTTTTTCGACTTTGCAAGACGATTGGGACGGTGCGGTTGCGAACAAGCTTCGGAGTGGCAGTCATCCTACAGACGATGCAGGAAGGATGAAGTAGTCTTGTGTCGTGCCCGCATCGGTCATGCATATATGACGCAATCATTTATGTTAAAGAAGGACCCTCCCCCTCAGTGTGAACATTGTCAGTGTGCACTGACTGTGCGCCACATTTTGGTGGAGTGTGATCATCTCAAGCCGACGAGAAATGATATATTTGGCAACAGAAATGTTTTAAAACCTTTTAAATTCCATCCAGAATTAATTGTAAATTTATAAACACTTTGACTTCTATACAAAGTTTTAAAATGTACTTACCTTGATTTTATGTATTGTATTATACTTTTCACCCACAACTCCTTACACTGTGGTTTTACATAAATATATATATATATATAAACTATATGTTTATATACTTACCATTTGTGGCACCCAATAGCCGACGTGTATTTTTATGCTGGGGTGTCGTTAAACATTCATTCATTCATTCATTCATTCATACCTACAACACATCAGGTGAACGCTTTACCACTGCATGGGCTACATAAAAACAACATTAAAAAACCCCACTACAATTTAAAAAACGACCTAGAAGACATTGGTTAATTAATCATCGGCTATAAATGTGAAACAGTTGTTAATTCTGGCTCGTAGTCATCAGAGGAAATTCGTTACCTGTCTTACATTAGCAGTAAGGACGTCTCTCCTAACTCTGTGCAGAATAGCTTTTAAAACATTATGTATTACATGTATTATATATATTTTAAAAGGTGAGACGTTAATAAAATATGAAACTGAATTGATATTCAATACTGCGACGCAATCACCTCAAGCGCTGAACTCACTGAGCTAAATACACCCCCCCCCCCAACACCCCCCCATATACCCCCATACAATGCCAAATTAGATATTTAGAAGAAAACATTTTAAATTAAATGGACAAAAGAGACATCCAAAATGTTCAACGCATGCTTTGACCAATCGGATGTCTTTGAGAACACAAGTAGAACCATTGTTGTTGTGTATTAGCTGACAAATTCAAATAATGTCTTCTCAAGCGATTTCCTAAAAAAACAACAGTAGAATGAAAAAGGATAGCTTTGTGACCGAGTGCTTTACGGCCAAAGTACGAAGTGCAAAATACTTTGAGATCGAGGCATGGGCACGTGTGATCAATTTTTAACCCCCCCCCCCCCCCCCCCAAAAAAAAAAAAAAACCCACAAAAAAAACACACAAAAAACAACAACATTGCAAATATTTCTTTCAAACTATATTTATTATTAATTAAAGATACCAGGAAATCGATAAATAATGAACGCTGGAATAGTTTCAAAGAAGGACGGATATGTATTTCTGGAAGAAAGAAAAGACTCATAGCAATATAAAAGCAATACCTCTCGCTCTAATCGATGTTACGAAAAGTCTGTTTAGTTTAACGAAAGCACATTGATTTATTAACAACCAACTATTGGGTGTCAAACATTTGGTAATTTTAGCATATAATATATTTGTCATATTCCATAAATATATATAATTTTACAGTTGGCCCACATGCGTTTCATATTGCTACTGTATGATAATGAAAGTATAGTTTTAATTACTTGATCTCTTTAAATATATAAAATTCTGTAATTATTTCTAATTTGAATTTTGAATTGTTTTAATTAAAACAAATATTTTCATATGCCTTGTTTTTATTTGTTAAATAGTAATTTTAAACCAGTAATTATTTTGTGGGTACAGGGTAACATTAAAATACTTAAAAGTATCCATTATTAACTCTAATCTGTCAATTGTTCAAGTGTCTACGCATGTCATAACGTTTCGTCCCTTTATACGTACAAACAAAAGAACATCTTTGAAAAAAGGTAATTAAATGAAAGATTCAATGATTCAACATTTGGCAAGTCTGGTAACGCCGGTAGGTCAGTAACTGTTGGGGTTCAAACTAGCTGCTTCGGTAGCAAGTCTGTCATACACCTCATGTTGCTGCTCTGTAGTGAACAGGATGCTTTAAAGCGAGTATCCAAAACAGTACACTCCTGCAGAAACTCCTGCTTATTGGCATACCTGAAAGTATTATTTTTCAAAGGAACATCAGTGGGTGTATTGGTGTATCCCCCCCCCCCCCCATCCCCTTTGGTAGGCTACGTAGTGTACAGAGTTTTCAACATTCGGAGAAACACACAAATTCAGTAATTCAGTAAAAAAAATGTCAATATAGTATTCAGCTCAATTAACGAGCATTTATCGTTTGATGTTAACAAATTTCAAGTAAAAATTCAGTTAAAAGTTTGTTTTGTTTAATGGCACAACTAGAATGTATTGATTTGTTAATCATCGACTATTGGCTGTCAAACATTTGGTAATTGTGACATATAATAATAATAGTATTAGAGGAACGTAGTATATATTTAATTTGCAGGAAAATATATTTTATTTTCATTTTCCAACAGACAGGACAGAACATACCACAGCTTTTGATATTCTAGTCATAGAGCAATAATTGGCACAGGAACGCTTACAGTTGCATATTATGATTATGCAATGCACTCCAAGATTATATTCATTAAAACATTCTTACCTGCTATCCAGATCAGATTCTTCATCTGTTTAATAAGATCAGAATCCATCTCTTTAGAAACCAGAACACTTGCCAACAATTTTTTCTCGAGTGGAAGAATGATAGATACAGTAGGCATCTTCTCTGTGCATAATACAGTTGTAATTGCTTTCAGTGGAAGAAGGCACGCCGCAATGTCCTCTGCTATCGTGATATCTGCCTCAGATAATGTTGATATGTCATTCACATTGCTACGAATTTCTTTAGCCACTAGTACAGCATAGATTGTGGGCTGCAGTTCCAGAAACCTCTCCAGCATACCACACGCAGAATTCCACCGTGTAGGTACATCTTGCAGTTACTTAACATTTTAAAGTCCTAGCTGTTTAGTTTTCTCTTTTAGCAAAGCTGCAGTAGTCGTACTACGGTGAAAAAAGGATACGACGCGCCGTGCACGAGCACTAATTCATGACACAGCATTCATCTTAAGGCCCTTTTGCGCTGCCAAGTTGAGTTTATGGGCGTAGCATCCAATATGAGGAATACAACATGCCTCTCTCGCTGCAACGTCCATATTTGCCGCATTATCTGTGACCAAAGGAGGGTTCTTGTTAAGGCCCCATTTAGAAATTGCGTCAGTTAAAACTTGGGTGATATTTACACCTATATGGCTCTCTGGTAATTCTCTTGTTTCAAGAACGAATGAGTTAAGGTTCCAGTCTTTGGTGATGTGAGAAGTTGTTATAGTATCATAAGACTGGGTTGCTCTAATTGTCCATCCATCAGTCGTGAGTGCTACTGAGACATTCTTGAGACTAGAAATAACATAAGCGCGACATTCCTGGTACATGTTAGGTACGACAGTTTCAGTGAAATAAGTGCGTGATGGTAACTCGTACTTGGGATCAAGTTGTTCAATCATATCTTTGAAACCTTCGTTTGACACGATGCTGAAAGGTCGGAGATCTTTAAATATGAATCTATTCTGTAAAAGAAATTTTTTCGGTAGGGTTTGTGTGAGCATTGGTACTTTCTCCTGTGTAGATGAAGTAGTCGAAGATTTACCACTTTGTGCAATAATTTTGTGATGACGACTCAGGTGTGTGCTACGATTTGTAGTTCCACCACTAAAGCGAACGTCCATCTTACACCTTTTGCAAACTGCCAACCCCTCCTGGATTTCGCCTGTGTCTTTTCTTTTGTTTCATTTGAAAATTTTCCCAAAGGGCACTTTTTGCCGTATTGGAACTGATTGAACGCTGGAACACTTCTCGTTTCGACAGCCTGCACCACCAAGTTGGATTCTTTTTTAGAGAGATTACTTGCCTCCACGTCATTTCTCCGTCTGACTATGTTGACTTGGTTCTTTTTTCGCGACTCGTATGACGGCCATTCTGCAGAACGCCACGGTAGTTCGCGTTTAGTCTCTACATGTCCGAGCTTGTCCTAGCAGCACTGGCAGATTGACCGCCCCACTCTAAGAAGAAATAGGAAGCAGGGTCGACCCCTACTACTCTTTTCTAGACTTTACTTTGTTTTATTGTGATACCATCTCGTATTCTCCGGAGTCGGGCCCGTCCGCACCACTATACCAACCCATGACGACTGGACTATACCCTAGTCTGATTCTCTTTCTCGTTCAGACGGATCCGGTTTCTCAATATCTGTATTTCAGCACAGCACGACACCTTCAACGTCTATTGACTGTCAATCTAGTGGTTTTCTTGACGCCATTCAACCCATTTCGTCCCTATAAGCTGTGGGCCCAAACGGCCTTAATGAGGCCACTCACGTGGACATATAGATCAGACTTTAAACTTTTAGATCTGCGTTCAAAATTTTATGTCGAAATTACTTCTTTTTAAAAATATTATTAAATAGTCCGATCCTCTCTTCGTTCTCTTATTTAATTTTGGACTGTCCTAAAATGCTCCAAATTATATAAATATTTGGCCGAGCAGTCAATTCTTTTTATTTTTGGCTTGTAACTTTTTCTCTTTCTTTTAAATTTATTCTATTAAGTTTTTTACTAATTGCTATTTTCAAAATTCTGCCCATTTTCAACTCTATCTCCCCCCCCACCCCCTCCATCCCGAGTCAGACCACCGATCTTATCGGAGGTCGGACTCGGGATGGGCGTGTTTGAAACCCTAGTGGTATATGGGCACGTTAAACTTATCGGAGGTCGGACTCAGGATGGGCGTGTTTGAAACCCTAGTGGTATATGGGCACGTTAAACTTATCGGAGGTCGGACTCGGGATAGCCGTGTTCGAAACCCTAGTGGTAAATGGGCACGTTAAACTAGTTATCAGGCCACCGATCTTATCGGAGGTTGGACTCGGGATAGGCGTGTTCGAAACCCTAGTGGTATATGGGCACGTTAAACTAGTTATCAGGCCACCGATCTTATCGGAGGTCGGACTCGGGATGGGCGTGTTTGAAACCCTAGTGGTATATGGGCACGTTAAACTTATCGGAGGTCGGACTCGGGATAGGCGTGTTCGAAACCCTAGTGGTATATGGGCACGTTAAACTAGTTGTCATCATCCTCCTCCAAAAGAACAACAACCCAAAGAAACGGTCCCTGCTGGTGATCCTGAGAATGTATGCCTCAAAATTATCTGAAACTTTGTTAACTCGAACACCGATATGTGGCTGCAAGTGTAACATACAGCGTATAAATCGACATATACACAGCGGCTATAAATACTACCACTCCTCCCGGTTATTGAAAATTCGAAAACATTCAAACATCCTGACAATGTATGCCTGAAAATTATCTCAAACTTTGTTAAATCGAACAATGCGTGGATCAGACGAAGGAAGAAGATGTTTTATTTAACGATACACTCAACCCATTTTATTTACGGTTATATGGCGTCGGACATATGGTTAAGGACCACATAGATATTGAGAGAGGAAACCCGCTGTCGCCACTTCATGGGCTACTTTTTTAGAATAGCAGAAAGGGATCTTTTATATTCACCATCACACAGACAGGGTAATACAAACCACGGCCTTTTTTACATCAGTTCTCGATCACTGGCTGGAACGAGAAATAACCCAGTGGCTGACGGGGATCGATCTCAAACCGACCAGGCATCAAGCGATCGTCTGGGCTACATAAAACAAACCCCAAAAAACATTTCTAAACACCTCGCAAAAGAAATACTTGTTGTTGTTGTTTGGGGCTTTTTCAAAAGGGTTAGAGCACATTGATTTATTAATCATCTGCTATGGATGTCAAACATTTTGTAATTCTGACTCGCCGTCATCAGCGAAAACCACCACATTTGTGCCATTAGCAGCACGGGATTTTTTAGATACACTTTTACACAGACATGACAGCACATACCACATCGTTTGACCAGTTGTGGTGCACTGGTTGGAAAGAGATAACCCCACGCAGTTAAACGGATGTTTCGAGGTGGTTCGATTCTGCGACTCAAGCTAATCAGGTGAATACTCAACCGACTGAGCTAAATTTCGCTCCTCCATTCCCCTACAATGCCAGGTTAGATTTCAGTGAATTCCAAAATGTCCACCGCATGATTTGACCAATCAAAACATTTTTGGGAACCCACGTAAAACCATTGTCGTTGTATAGTGGGTGTCAAATTTAAAGCTATTTCCAAAATAAATTGTAGAATGAAAAGGGTTGGCTTATGTTTTAATACATTGCGATCGAAACTCGTGTGATCAAGTTTTCAAAAAATTTCAAAGTTTTCTTTCAAACTGTATTGATTATTAATTACAGAGATCAGGACATCGATAAATAGTGAACGCAGGATTGGTGTCAAAGAAAGACGTACATGCATCACTGGAAAAAACAGAAGAAAGATGTCAATATAGAAACTATACCACTCACTCGATTAAATGTTACGCAACGTCTGCTTTGTTTAACGACAGCACATTGATTTATTAACCATCCACTTTTGTGTTACGGGCGACCAACCACAATAACAAACAGAAATTACTTTACTGCTTCTAACTCGCCAAGCTACCGATTATTTTATGAAACAAGTAAACATTTAAATAGTAATGACTAAGTATTGATATTTTCATATCCAGATATATAACACACACACAAAAACAATTGGATAACATATTTATATTAATTTTTGTGTGAGATAAACGTTGCATGAACTCTACCTGACTTGGCTGACTAACTACATGAATCAATTAATAAGTATCGATCACGAACTATCCTGATGTCCATGTTACACGTATGACACCTACATCAAAATATAATACTATTAATATGTTTGAGTTACAACCCGTCGGCGGTTGGGGTAAAAGGCGGGGTATATACTTTACTCCATTACGGATAATTAGGTACCGGTAGGTTATCTGTGGTGTAAAAAACCCCACATTAATTGTTCATACTCCCTACACATATATATTGTTTGGATAGGCAAGTTACTCTGGTCCATAAGCACACTAAATGAAAGTGCCAGGCTACGAAACACTGTGTGCCAGTCTATTACAAAACACAACAACACCTACCACATACCCTGCCGGACATTAATAACGCAGAGGCGGATCTAGGGACGGGGTCGCAGGGGCCCGCCCCTTAACTTTTGCGAAAGGTATAATTTTATTATATATTAATTTTCATTTTTGTACTATCCTCACCAAACCTCCCCCAAAGATCCCTTGGCATTCTGCCTCATGTCATTGCCCCCTCCACCCAATGGATTTTCTGGATCCGCCACTGTAACGTCAGCCCCGGACAGTAGTAATATATGTGACTCCTAAATACAAGGAGCGGGACGTAGCCCAGTCGTACAGCGCTCGCTCGATGCGCGGTCGGTCTGGGATCGATTCCCGTCGGTGGGCTCATTGGGCTATTTCTCGTCACAGCCAGAACACCACGACTGGTATATAAAAGGCCGTGGTATGTGCTATCATGTCTGTGGTATCTGGCGGGCGCTTTGCCACTGGGCTACGTCCTGCCCCCTTATTTGATATGAGATAAACATTAATCGTACTGCACCTGACTTGGCTGACTAACCACTAGAATCAATTAATAATTATCGATAACGAACTGTCCTGATGTCCATGTTACACGTACTCTATTACACCATAACTAGGTAGCTTATCATTAGCGTACAAACAAAAACCCACATTAATTGTTCATACTCCCTACACATATTATATGATTTTGGAATAGGCAAGTTACTCTGGTCCATAAAAACACTAAATAAAAGTACCAGGCTACGACACACAGTTAGCCAGACTATAACAGTTATAATTTATTATATATTAACTTTTTAATTTTTTACTATCCCCCCAAACGTCCCCGAAAGATCCCTTGGCATTCTGCCTCATGTCACTGCCCCCACCCCTACCCCCAATGGATTTTCTGGATCCGCCACTGTAACGTCAGCCACGGACATCAGCTCGACTCGTCAAGGGCCCTTACACTGGGTGCTCCTAATCACACAAAGCTAGACCGCCGACAACGTAATCCCTCACGGGCTGCCACACTTGGTGTTTCCATCTCTCCATCACATTATATCTTCCCAACCGCTACCTCAGTGACGTCACGTAAACTTTCAAACAGCTGATAACTCACTTTAATAACGTTCGGTTAATTTCATGTCAACTTATTTTCGTGCTCATATCCAATTACGGTTCAAGCACACTGTCCTGAGCACACACCTTAGCTATCTAGGCTGTCTGTCCAGGACAGTGGATTAGCTGGTTAGTGGTTAGTGAGAGAGAAGAGGGTGTAGCAGCCTTACACCTACACACTGAGCTCTTAAGAACTCGCTCTGGGTTGAAGCCGGTACCGGGGTGCGAACCATGTACCTACCAGCCTGTAGTTCGATGGCTTAACCACTGCGCCACCGAGACCGTTTAAGCTATATGTCCCTGTTATATAGGACATAACGGAAAGCATCTTCAAGTAATGATGGCTCACAAAATCTAAGCGCTAATTTTCTTAGTTGTGTGAGCCGAGACGAATACAGCTATCTAAACAGTAATTATTAACAACTACAGGTAAACATGTATTTACATGATAAACCTTGTGCATAGCCCAACTACGCAATCATTTACCCGAATAACTAATTAGTAGCAATTCCCAACTAATTTCATTTTGCCAATTTACTCTCCAGTGGGGATTGGCATAAAATACATACATACATACATATATATTCCCTCTATGTTTGTCTTTGCATCATTTACATGTAGATCCCATTTTCTAGAATAATCTAGCAAAGTGTCTAATTGTAACTGCAAATCATCAATTGATTCTGAAAAAATTACAAGGTCATCTGCATACATTAATAAATATAAACTAAGTGGCTGACACTCATATGGTATACAGTTCCCTTGGATAAAACTTACTTCAAAATCATTGATATATAAAGAAAACAAAATCGGTGACAAAACTTCACCTTGCATCAAACCTAACACATTACAAAAGTAATCCGACTGAAAGCCGTTAATAGTAACACAAGATTTAACATTCTGATACATAGAATAAATAACAGATAACACTTTGCCCCTTATACCAATCTTATGTAGTTTAAACCATAATTTAGACCGATTAATTGTATCAAAAGCCTTTTTAAAATCTATAAATGCACAGTAAAGACGTTTTTTAGATTACAAGGACTTACTAATAATTGAATACAGTGCAAACAGAGCATCAACAGTACCAAACTTGGGTTGGAAACCAAACTGAGCATCATTGTGTTTCGACCATGACAGAAGACGCTGATTAATAACTGATGTACACAATTTACCAAGACAACTAATTAAACTAATTCCACGATAATTATTTGGGTCCATTGTGTCACCTTTTTTAAAAATTGGTACAATTACAGCTGTAGACCAACTCCTTGGGAAATAACCCGTTGACAGCACGCAGTTAAATACATTGAGCAATAGTGCTATCAAAAACTCTCTAAATTCAATAAAGTATTCATTAATAATACCATCAATACCATGGGCTTTCTTTCTTTTCAGGCTGTGTATTGCCGTTTCTACTTCTTCTGCAATAATAGTTGTTTCAAGCTCATCAAACATAATATTTCCTTCAAAACTATAAATAGCATCATAACATTCATCAACATCTAAAATGTTCAAAAAAAGTTTGTAAATCTACAAGTTCCATTTTTGTTTTGCGTTTTGAAAATTTAGCATAAAATTGTTTTGGATTAGTTCTTCTTAAAAAGGTCAAGCATATCACCTTCTGTACGTGAATAATTTATTTTTCTTTGTTGTTCTAAACTTTTATAAATCTTTTTTATTATTATTAAGAAGCTGGTGATTTTCCAATGATTTGTTAATATTAAACTTTTTAAAAACATTTAAATAATCCAAATAGTGCTCCTTTAATTTATCGTCAAACCATGGCTTGTCATCGTTTCGTGGAGGGGGGCGAGGAATATTGCAATGTTTACTATTTGAAGGGCGTCCTTCACTAGCACGTGATTTTGACTTGACGGGTACCTTGAGAAAAGGTGAAACAATATCATTTAACGTTTGCGTAAATCCTTCAACACTATTATCCATATCTGTTTGTGAAGTGATATTATTTGCAATAATATATTTGCTTAATTTGTCAAGATTAACTGTAATATGTTCCCTGCATTCATGCAAATACTCTGATTTCCACCGTGAATCTGCACGGACTTGACCTTTGTTCATGTCAATTTCACTACTAACACGTTGGGTCATGTCTAATAATCAACACAACATGCAATGGTGCATGATCCGAAAATTGATTGAAATTACAGACAATCAATTTTGAAAAGTTATCAAACATTTTTTGAAAACAAAGTAAATAGTCAATAACAGATAAACCACGACTTCCACTGAAATCATTACTATAACCATCTTTATCTCGGCAGTTGTTTTACAAAGATCTAATAGCCGTATTCCATATTCATTACACCCTTTATCTGGATTAACACGTGGTGGTAACTTGGTGTCGTTAATATAAAAAACATAATCTACCAAATTTGTCACAGACAGATTTATGCAAATTATCATTTTCGATGAAATCATTTTGAGTTTGAGTGCAACTATTTAAATCACCCAAAATAAACACATTTCCTTTAGCTAAATATTTCACAATTTGATTTTCTAATTCGTAAAAAATATCACAATCATAATGTCTGTAAAAAGAAGAATTAAATCTTCGTTATCAACAGTAAAATGTTTATCTATTTTTAACCACACAATGGTATCGTATGATATTTCACTTACCGTAATTACTTTTGTAAAAATATTTCTAATTAAAATGACTGATCCTCCTTCTTGTTTTGACATATATGATTGAAAACCATCAGTTTCTAAAACATAATAATGTTCAATCCAACACTCACACAAGAAAATAATATCATAAGTACAAATAAAGTTCCGAAAAGAAATGTCATTCCATTTACTGTCAAACCCATCATTAATATTCCAGGAAATAAATAGTAAACTGGCACGAACAACATTTTCCGATCAATCCTATTTTGCCGACAACATACCAGTGTAGACCCATTTGACTGATTGCCTGAATTACAATCAGGCAGAATGTCAAACAATACCAACCAAAATCCAGTCATTAGGCCAAATGCCTGACGGTCTTGGGCTTTAGGTTAAATGCCTAAACGTTTCAGGCATTAGGCCAAATGACTAGTTTGAAATATTGACTGTAACATATATATATATATATAAAGAAACTAAAGTAGGAAGTTATAAAATTCCACCAAAATCAAATACAACTCAGAAAGATTCCCTTACATGTATATCATATTGGGTGTCAAACATTTGGTAATTCTGACATATAGAGAGGAAACCCGCTATGTGTTCTACTAGTAACAAGGATTCTTTTATATGCACGATCCCACAGGCAGAAGAACACAAACGACGGCCTTTGATACACCAGTTGTGGTGCACTGGCTGGAATAAGAAATAGCCCAATGGATCCATCGACAGGGATCGATCCGAAACCGAGAGCGCCTCAAGCGAGGGATTTAACACTGAGGTACGTTCCGCCGCCGTGGTGTTCGGAGGAAAAGCTGACACTGAATAGCGAACACGCACACACACAAACACACACAGACACACGCACACACACATACAGACACACGCACACACGCACATACACACACACACGCACACACACAGACACACGCACATACACACAGACACACGCACACAGACACACACACACAGACACACGCACACACACACACGCACACACACAGACACACGCACACACACAGACACACGCACACAGACACACACACAGACACACGCACACATACACACGCACACACACACGCACATACACACACGCACACACAGACACACACAGAGACACACACACACAGACACACGCACACAGACACACACACACACAGACACACACACGCAGACACACACACACGCACACACACAGACACGCACACACACACATACACACGCACACATACACACACACAGACACACGCACACAGACACACGCACACACACACACACATACGCACAAACACACGCACACACACATACGCACACACACACAAACACACACACAGACACACGCACACAGACACACGCACACACACGCGCACACACGCACAAACACACGCACACACACACAGACACACACACACACGCACACACCCAAACACACACACACACACACACATACACACATACACACACACACACACACACAGACACACACACACACAGACACAGACACACACACACGTACACACACGCACACACAGACACACACAGACACACACACAGACACACACACACATACACACACACAGACAGACACACACACAGACACACACACACAGACACACACACAGACACACACACACACACAGACACACACACACACACAGACACACACACACACACAGAGACACACACACAGACACACACACAGACAGACACACACAGACACACACACACACACACACAGACACACACACAGACAGACACACACACACATACACACAGACACACACACACACACACGCACACAGCCAGACACACACACACACACACAGACACTCACACACACAGACACACACACACACATACACACACACACACACAGACACACGCACACACGCACACACGCACACACGGACACACACAGACACACACACAGACACACACACACACACAGACACACACACACACACAAACACACACACACACACACACAGACACACACACGCACACAGACACACGCACACACACAAACACACACACACGCACACACACACACACACACATGCCCGGACACAAACATAAGAACACACGCACATGCTCAAGGTATGTCTTTCATTATGTCTGCATTTTTATTATTTATCTGTCATCTCTCTCTCTCTCTCTCTCTCTCTCTCTCTCTCTCTCTCTCTCTTCTCTCTCTCTCTCTCTCTCTCTCTCTCTCTCTCTCTCTCTCTCTCTCTCTCTCTCTCTCTCTCTCTCTCTCTCTCTCTCTCTCTCCTGTAAACCGGAGATCCATGGGATCAAGTAAAAAATCCGGTTTTAAGAGGTTTCCGTTTTATATCCAATTATTCTGCCTCTACTAAGATTTTCTAAACATTTATGTTTACACGTTCCAGCAAGTGTACCGCGACTGGTATATCAACCATGTGCTATTCTGTGTGTAGGATGGTGCATATAAAATATCCCTTGCTACTATTGTTACTAATTGAAAAATGCAGCGGGCTTCCTCTCTAAAAGTATATGTCCAAATTACCAAATGTTTAACGTCCAATTGCCAATGATTAGTAAATCAAACTGCTCTAGTGGTGTCCGTAAACAAAACTTCTTGTTTTATTTTGATTATGGACCTGGCCCATCCAAACCAGAATACCAACCGTGACTACTGGACTACATCCTAGTCTGATCATATCTTATTAGGACGGAATTGCTCATCCACACCAGAATACCAGCCATGACAACTGTACTATATCCTAGTCTGGTCATCTCTTATTAAGACAGAACCGGCTCGTCTACATCAGAATACCAGCCGTGACTACTGGACTACATCCTAGTCTGATCATCTCTTATTAAGACTGAATTGCTCATCCACACCAGAATACCAGCCATGACTACTGGACTACATCCTATTCTGGTCATCTCTTATTAAGACAGAACCGGCTCGTCCACATCAGAATACCAGCCGTGACTACTGGACTACATCCTAGTCCGATCATCTCTTATTAAGACGGAACCGGCTCATCCACATCAGAATATCAGCCGTGACTACTGGACTACATCCTAGTCTGATCATATCTTATTAAAACGAAACCGGCTCGTCGACACCAGAATACCAACAGTAACTCCACGACTACACCCTAGTCTGATCATATCTTATTAAGACAGAACCGGCTCGTCCACTTCAGAATACCAGCCGTGACTACTGGACTACATCCTAGTCTGATCATCTCTTATTAAGACGGAACCGGTCCGTCCACATTAGAATACCAGCCGTGACTACTGAACTACACCCTAGTCTGATCATCTCTTATTAAGACGGAACCGGTCCGTCCACATTAGAATACCAGCCATGACTACTGAACTACATCCTAGTCTGATCATCTCTTATTAAGACGGAACCGGTCCATCCACACCAGAATACCAGCCATGACTACTGAACTACACCCTAGTCTGATCATCTCTTATTAAGACGGAACTGGTCCATCCACACCAGAATACCAGCCATGACTACTGAACTACATCCTAGTCTGATCATCTCTTATTAAGACGGAACCGGTCCATCCACACCAGAATACCAGCCATGACTACTGAACTACACCCTAGTCTGATCATCTCTTATTAAGAGGTATCCAACTTCTCAAGTTAAAGTTTGTTTGGTTTAACGACACCACAATTTATGAATCATCGGCTACTGTATGTCAAACATTTGGCAATTCTAACATTTTTACTTGTTTTTCCGTGGTGCACTTGCTGAAATGACAAATAGTGAAATGGACACACTGTCGGGGATCGAACCTGGACCGACCGCACATCAGGCGAGTGTTTTACTACTGGGTTATGTCCTCCCCCTTCCCCGGCGTCTCAAGATCTACAATTATTCACAGACCTACACTTTAAACTACAACTGACTAAGGTCTGTGAACCTTAATGGAAATTTGAAGCTTAATAAGATATTTATAAGCACTTATAGTATTCCCTACCTACCTAACAAGTTGTCACAGAACTGGATTCAAGACAGTGTATAAGATAGTTAACTGGCTTGAAAGCAAGACGCGTCACTAGATGATAAAAAAAACTAACCGCACACGATCGATACAATTCCTTGCATATTTAGCAAGTTGCCACTTGTAAACAGAAACATTGGTTAAACAAGCCTTGAGAGTGATCAACTGACAGGAAGCGAACAATAAAATCTTCATATCCACTCTCGCGAAACAGTAACCAGCTTCTGTAGGTTCGTTTGACGTCAATAGCGAGCACAATCTCACAGATGTCGGCTGGATTTTTGTCAAGTTAAAGGATTCACATTTCTGCAAGAGACACTTTGAAGTCTGTTTCAGTGTTTCTCAGAGGATCTCAGCTTTCGTCGGCTGATTTTTACATCACATTTCTAGTGGGCGGTTGAAAGGTCACGTGTTTCGACTTCTACACATGACACGTCAGCATTGTTGTCTGCTAGATTTTTCGTCGACAGTTGAACCACGATTCCTGACTGACATTTGCCTTGGCAACAACGACAACAACAAACCAATATAAAACAAAAAACAACAACAAACAAAAGAAAACAAAAAACCTACATTTGTCAAAAATTGTTATATTTTAATTTTCAAAATAACCTCATAATGAAGATTTTCTCAGAATTAGGTATTCGCTCATCACATATGTTCATCATCATAGCCGCTGGAGTTCTTGTGGTAAATGTTGATTCTCAGATATGCGGACGGGCTCCTGTAATCTATAACAGAGTTTTTACCGACAAGGCGGTCGTGGAAGATGCACTGGTTACCAAAACGGGGATCGCCACTAAACTCGGTTGTCTCGAAGTTTGTGGAAGAAGTCTGGCCGTTGTCTGTACTGCATTCGTCTTCAACAAACAACAACAGCAGTGCAAGATCTACAAACACAGTTTAAACCAACTGACACAAGTCACCGAAACGGGATCCGTGGGATTCGGTAAGTAAACCAATTCATTAGCATATACAATTAAACACGGTTATCTCGACATCTGTTATCTCGTTTGTTTGGAATATCTCGAGGTCGAGAAATGATCCAATGAGATAAGGTTTTACCAAACATGCTATGTTTATTTCGATGCAACCTTATCTGTTTGGTTCTATTTGCTCAGCACTGAGATAATGATGACAAACACAACTGAGCATCGAGATAACGATGATAAACACAACTGAACATCGAGATAACGATGGTAAACAAAACTGAGTCTCGATTTGGGTATTAAGTGGCATTTATTCATTTATTTATTTCAACTTATTGTTGTGCTTATATCCAATTCAGGTTCAAGCACGCTGTCCTGGGCGCACACCTCAGCTACCTGGGCTGTATGCCCAGGACAGTGGGATAGTTGCTAATTGTTAGTGATTAGCGAGAGAGAAGAGGGTGTAGTGGTCTTACACCTACTCACTGAATCATTAAAACTCGCCAGTACCGGATGTGGCATTTACAACTACTGCTGGCATGGTGGGGTCTATTTTTTAAAATACTATCAGATGCATTGAAAATCATCAAACGTAAGCACAAAGACGCGACACTGGCCTCATAATCAAAACTAGTAATTTGCAAGGGAAATATTTGAAACATGTATTTGTTTAAAAATATAAATATGTTTTTTTTAAATATTTTCACTGTGACTAAACTACAGTAAAAATACAACTTTTCACCGAATATCACATTTATGTTTTCTGTACATCTATATATTTCATTGCTATGTATATTAGTGTTGGGGTATATGTAGCTAATGTAGGTTCCGTGACAATTCAATGCTACTTTTTGGAACCAGTGATATTTATATTCACTACTGTAAACATATTCAGAAAAAAATATGGTTCAATTTTTTTTTCTGATGAACATCAAGGTAATTTTGAGGTCACCAAATGTCACCACTCTGTTCAAGGCGCTAAGTGAGATAAGGTGTAATCGTCTGCTGTCTTTAAAATAATATGTTAAATAAAAGAAACCATGAATAAACATGAATAAATATTATTATTATTTTGTTCTCGTTAGGGGCGGATATAGAAATTTGAAGGGGGATGGAGGTGAAACATTCTAACTACCGGTACTAGATGTAATGTAATATTTGATCAAATTCACCATAATGTTTGCACGGTTTCTGTTTAAAAAGGGGTATTGAATGTCTGTCAAAAAGGTCTGTTCACTCTAACTCAAAAGTAGTGGGTACACACACCTTTTTGCTAATGTTTACAATGTAGACATTGACTAAGTCGCAAGTACGTTTGCCGAGAGATGTGCGCCATCTTGTCACTAAAATGTGTAGTAGGTCTAACAAGGTGGTGTTTACTCTTGACATGAAAAGAAATATGTCAATAAAACAGGCGATTTATGCACTTTATTGGAACATACATGTGTCAATTTCATTGTTTTTGCAATATGTGAGGGACCGTCTCTGATAACGGATTAACCCTATCCCTCTCCAAAACTAAATATTTGTAGACATCTATAAACCAGTGTAATAATATAACCATTATTGATCCATATTATTGGAAATAATTAAAAGAAACCAAAGATTTGTGTCATTTACAGCATATTATATATTTAAAACAATGACCTTCATATGACCTTGAAATTATAGGCCAAATTGACCAATTATGAAAATCCAGCAAATCAAAATGGAAAGTTTGGATATTAAACATTTTAATAACCCCTTTAACTAAATCGCAAGTAAATCTGCTGCAGTTAACTTGCAGTTTTAAATTAAAAGTTTGTTTAAGAATAAATAAAACTTACACATGTACATAAAAATTTGTAATAGTCTGTTCCAATAGAGTGCATACATCACCTGTTTTACTGACGTTTTTCTTTTAATTTCAAGAGTAAACACCACCTTGTACATCAATGAGAACCCAAACAAGTAAATGCTAAATTATGTAGGGTATTATTAAATAGATATTTACCAAATATTTACGTGTCAGTTTAAAATGAAAAAAATAATCGATGACAATCAGTTTTATTCTATTTCCAACACTACTTTAGTGTAATATGAATCATGCGAATGTTTGCAACATAATTAAATATGTAAATCACTTTCTCCAAAAGAGGCAAAGTGGACATAACCATTCTCCAAGGAACCGTGTTTGGCATTAATTATGAAATACTAATCTAGTATAAACTATATAAATCTTTAGTGTTAGCTATTTGAAAAAAAACCCACACCATAACAACATCAACCATGAAATTGTCATTAAGCAGTAAAGTACAAGGTTTGTAATGGACATATATGTAAATCTGTGTAATTAATTATTTAAATAACAATAAATGTGTTCAATTCTGACACTTACACTGGCTTCCATGTATGTTTCAGCGCTGAACCTATCATTAACGACGTCACGTCACTGTCGTTCTGCTAGTTAACGAGTCTACCGCTGCCAAATATATTGACATTCAAGCCACATTACTGACATTGTACACAATTGTCGCAAATGAAAAGAATGATAATGGATGATAAACAGAATACCCCTCTTGTGTCTTGTGATATCATAATTTATCAACACTCGTTGATAAACTAATAAAAATCCTAGCCAAACTTGATGCTGATAAATTATGATATCATGACACTCGGGGAGTATACTCCATTTATCATATAAATAGACAAAACCACATATATGTAGTTTTGTATTTATTACATACCCTAAATTGGAAATTTTTTCTCCAAATAATAATTTAGAAATTGTAACACTGATAGCTAATGACGGGGATTTCTAAATTTACACAGCTAGGTCAGCTGTGTTACTACGCGGACCGAAGAACCACCAATTATTACACATAGGAATATAGTTCTATTTAAACAATAAACAAAAATAAGAAAGAACGAGTGACAAGTTACCTTTAATTTTAATTATATTGTTTGAAATGCCTTTTAAAGACAATGTAATAGCTAAAATTCACGAACAATATAATATTTAATTTGCTCGTAATACGTCAGAAAACCTTCAGCGTGCCAGTTTTATCAACGAAGAAAAACGTCAAGAATTGTTCACTCAGTGTCTGAGTCGTCATCGGTGTGTTTTCTTTTATTGATGTTCATGGAATTATTCGTTGCTGAAAAGTTTAAGTTTATATTAAATGTGCCTCCATAAATCATCGCTCCACTGAATAATCCCGTCTGTGGCATGGTGCATATAAAACATTCATTACCACAAGTGGAAAAATGGAGCGGGTTTGCTCTTTATGACTATGTATGAAGTACCAAAATGTTTGACATCCATTAATGAATCAATGTGCTCTAGTGGTTGTTATTATTTTATTTTTTTATTTAATAAGCGATATTAGAAGAAGCGACATGTCCTGCACCGCCGCCCCTGCCCAATGGCACAGTGACCTACACTTCAGTTGTAATAGGAAGCACTGCCACCTACAGCTGTGATGCAGACTACCACTTTTTTGGACTCAGCCAGTCAAGTGTCTGTGAGACGACTCGAGCGTGGAATGGCTTTAACGGTTCTTGTAGACAAGTGTTTTTCTACAACATTGTGAGTATTAAATGTAGCATGTGAGATGCCTGGATCGTGGAATGATTGTTAAAAATGTCTTGGTGCATATCAAAATGTTACATCCCAGTAGAACCTCAACGACCTTGCGGAGACGTTAACCAAACGATTTCAGTGATACACATAGATGGTAATAAAGCAGTTACCAGTTATTATCATATTTATGACCCACGTGAAATAATGTCTACTTGTCAAGAGTTTTAGTGAGTGACAAGTGGAAATTATTTCACGAAGGAAACAAATTTGATGATAACTGGTACCGAGTTTGCAATTCTATTAATTACCCCTGGCTATTTTATCTCCCTCTAAAACCATTTTATTTTTTATATACGTAGGCTATATCTGTATTACAATTACGTTCACTGATAATGTTCAACAACCTATAATATTTATTATGTTAAAAAATATATAATGAATTGCACTAAAATAACGTGAACTCTTTAAAGCACTTGACGTTATTTTGTGTGTTAGCTAAATTGTGATGACGTCATCTTTAGTATCGACAAGATCATTGGTTTATAAGCATCAAAGCGTCCAATATTATCGCACGTTAGACCAATGAAAAATGTTTCTCACATAATTTGTATTTTTATTTTCCCCGTTATGAGTTATCGCAGGGGTAATAATTAATTATAGAATATTAAACAAACTTCTATTTCGTATCATGTTTATGTCCCGAGTGAAATAATTTTGAGTTAGGGTTAGCTCAATTTAGACATGTCGAGTTTAGGAAGTGGAATATCTATTAAATCTCAATTTAGCAATCTTCAAAAATATTATATGCTCTAAAATACCACGGCAACAATAACTTGCTCAATCCAGACATTTAGGAAGTTTAGGGGTATATGAAGTGCAATATCTATTAAATGTCTGTGGTGGGAACAAACATCGATGTTTTCGAGTTCTCTGAGATTGAGTTTTCAAAGTCTGTTATTGCTATTTCGTATAGCAATCCGGCCGGGACTGTCCCTTCAGTGTGAGAGACCAAAACTTGTTTCCGATGTTTGACTATAGATGTATAATTTATTCTTCTTTCAGACACCTCCTAGCGGTCCAACTCGGGACATATCTGTTCCTGGATTAGTTACCGCAGGATGGAAGATAGAGGCAATAGGAACGCCACTTGATTCACCAAGGTAATTGTGATGTCCATGCAATACTAGTTATATTCACCAGTAATCACATTTCCGCTACATGCATTACAACATAACGTCATCCTATTGTTCCAGACGTAGCAACGGGAGTTTGGTCATTTCTCGGTGAAGGCAAAAATTTACTTCGCTTGGAACGTCATATCTTATCACGTCAATTTATATGGGCAAGTTGTCTTATTGAAGATTATAATTTATCCAACAAAAATAATTCAAAATAAAGTATTAAGTTTTATTATTACTATTAGGAAGTTTAATTATAAGTGTGTCGCCGATTCACACAGTTTGCAGATGATTTTTTTGTGTTCATACCCCGATGAACGTAAAAGAAGTAAGTCAATCCTTTAATTATAGTATAATTATTATTACTATATGTCTGTTGTTATTATTATCACCATCATTAATATGATTACATTATTATTATTATTACCATTATTATTATTATTATTATTATTATTATTTTTTTTTTTTTATTTATTATATGAAGTAGAATAATAATGTAGGTATAATATCCCAAAGAGACCATGTACCGGCCTGTTAACGGGAAATGGTTTCAGTGCGATTGTTTACTTTGGAAATCAACCAACAAATGATTATAGTCAATCAACGATTTAGGTTGGTTTATGATTATACATTATTTAATATAAGTGCAAAACGGCAGTGGTATATACATATACGTATATGCAATTTCCTCTGTATAAAGCTGTGTTTATGTTTTGTTAGTTTACAATATTTATGTCGTTTGATTTAGGGAGGTTTTTATTATGCTAGTATCAGACTACCAACCGTAACGACGCTGTTGGCCAACTCGCCGATCTATCGACTTCTACGACTGTCCAGTTGCTACTCTGAGCATTCTTTTAACAAGATTCTCGTCGTATACAACGAGCGGATCAGTTGTACATAATCGAGTTGGCCAACTCAGTCGTGACAGTTGGTATAGTATGAGTTCAACCAAAGTGTTCGAATGTCAAAGTCAGTGTCAATAACAAGTCATAATTGTAACTAGATCGGTTTAAGGGATTACTCGGTTTGAAGGTTTGTTCGGTTTAAGGGATGGTCCGGTTAACGGGATTGTCCGTTCACGGTTGTTGTCATTCGTTATCAGTTCCAGGTTCGGGGCGGGACGTAGCACAGTGGTAAATCTCTCGCCTGATGCGTGGTCGGTCTATAATCGATCCTGTCGGTGGGCTTATTGGGATGTTTCTTGTTCCAGCCACTGCACCGAGACTGGGATACCAAAGGTCGTGGTTAGTGCAACCCTGCCCGTGTGCGTTGCATATACACGATTCCACGAGGCAAGATGTTAAGAGCATCAGATAGTTACGCACTTGGATCTTAGGGCTAATGTCGCTTCGTGAACAGGGCCCAGATCCCATGCTACTAATCAAGAAAAATACCACGGGTTTCCTCTTTAAGACTATACGTTAAAATTGCCATTGTTTCACATCCAGTTATTGCTATGTCAATGTCCTCTAGTGATGTCGACATACTAGGTCCACACTACCAACTGTCACGACGGATTGGCCAACTCACCAATCTAACTTCTACAACTATTGATGTGTTAGTCTGAACACTTACAACCCGGTGCTTGACGGATATATCTCCTACGACTATTGATGTGTTAGTCTGAACACTTACAACTCGGTGCTTGACGCGTACATCTCCTACAACTATTGTTGTGTTAGTCTGAACACTTACAACTCGGTGCTTGACGCGTACATCTCCTACGACTATTGATGTGTTAGTCTGAACACTTACAACTCGGTGCTTGACGCGTACATCTCCTACGACTATTGATGTGTTAGTCTGAACACTTACAACTCGGTGCTTGACGCGTACATCTCCTACGACTATTGATGTGTTAGTCTGAACACTTACAACTCGGTGCTTGACGCGTACATCTCCTACGACTATTGATGTGTTAGTCTGAACACTTACAACTCGGTGCCTGACGCGTACATCTCCTACGACTATTGATGTGTTAGTCTGAACACTTACAACTCGGTGCCTGACGCGTACATCTCCTACAACTATTGTTGTGTTAGTCTGAACACTTACAACTCGGTGCTTGACGCGTACATCTCCTACGACTATTGATGTGTTAGTCTGAACACTTACAACTCGGTGCTTGACGCGTACATCTCCTACGACTATTGATGTGTTAGTCTGAACACTTACAACTCGGTGCTTGACGCGTACATCTCCTACGACTATTGATGTGTTAGTCTGAACACTTACAACTCGGTGCTTGACGCGTACATCTCCTACGACTATTGATGTGTTAGTCTGAACACTTACAACTCGGTGCTTGACGCGTACATCTCCTACGACTATTGATGTGTTAGTCTGAACACTTACAACTCGGTGCTTGACGCGTACATCTCCTACGACTATTGATGTGTTAGTCTGAACACTTACAACTCGGTGCCTGACGCGTACATCTCCTACGACTATTGATGTGTTAGTCTGAACACTTACAACTCGGTGCCTGACGCGTACATCTCCTACAACTATTCATGTGTTAGTCTGAACACTTGCAACTCGGTGCCTGACGCCTACATCTCCTACAACTATTCATGTGTTAGTCTGAACACTTGCAACTCGGTGCCTGACGCGTACATCTCCTGCAACTATTCATGTGTTAGTCTGAACACTTACAACTCGGTGCTTGACGCGTACATCTCCTGCAACTATTCATGTGTTAGTCTGAACACTTACAACTCGGTGCCTGACGCGTACATCTCCTACAACTATTGATGAGTTAGTCTGAACACTTACAACTCGGTGCCTGACGCGTACATCTCCAACAACTATTGATGAGTTAGTCTGAACACTTACAACTCGGTGCTTGACGCGTACATCTCCTACAACTATTGATGTGTTAGTCTGAACACTTACAACTCGGTGCTTGACGCGTACATCTCCTACAACTATTGATGTGTTAGTCTGAACACTTACAACTCGGTGCTTGACGCGTACATCTCCTACAACTATTGATGTGTTAGTCTGAACACTTACAACTCGGTGCTTGACGCGTACATCTCCTACAACTATTCATGTGTTAGTCTGAACACTTACAACTCGGTGCTTGACGCGTACATCTCCTACAACTATTCATGTGTTAGTCTGAACACTTACAACTCGGTGCTTGACGCGTACATCTCCTACGACTATTGATGTGTTAGTCTGAACACTTACAAATCGGTGCTTGAAGCGTACATCTCCTACGACTATTGATGTGTCAGTCTAAACACACTTACAACTCGGTGCTTGACGCGTACATCTCCTACGACTATTGATGTGTTAGTCTGAACACTTACAACTCGGTGCCTGACGCGTACATCTCCTACGACTATTGATGTGTTAGTCTGAACACTTACAACTCGGTGCCTGACGCGTACATCTCCTACGACTATTGATGTGTTAGTCTGAACACTTACAACTCGGTGCCTGACGCGTACATCTCCTACGACTATTGATGTGTTAGTCTGAACACTTACAACTCGGTGCCTGACGCCTACATCTCCTACGACTATTCATGTGTTAGTCTGAACACTTACAACTCGGTGCCTGACGCGTACATCTCCTACGACTATTGATGTGTTAGTCTGAACACTTACAACTCGGTGCCTGACGCGTACATCTCCTACGACTATTGATGTGTTAGTCTGAACACTTACAACTCGGTGCCTGACGCCTACATCTCCTACAACTATTCATGTGTTAGTCTGAACACTTGCAACTCGGTGCCTGACGCGTACATCTCCTACAACTATTCATGTGTTAGTCTGAACACTTACAACTCGGTGCCTGACGCGTACATCTCCTACAACTATTCATGTGTTAGTCTGAACACTTACAACTCGGTGCTTGACGCGTACATCTCCAACAACTATTGATGAGTTAGTCTGAACAGTTACAACTCGGTGCTTGACGCGTACATCTCCAACAACTATTGATGAGTTAGTCTGAACAGTTACAACTCGGTGCTTGACGCGTACATCTCCTACAACTATTGATGTGTTAGTCTGAACACTTACAACTCGGTGCTTGACGCGTACATCTCCTACAACTATTGATGTGTTAGTCTGAACACTTACAACTCGGTGCTTGACGCGTACATCTCCTAGAACTATTGATGTGTTAGTCTGAACACTTACAACTCGGTGCTTGACGCGTACATCTCCTACAACTATTGATGTGTTAGTCTGAACACTTACAACTCGGTGCTTGACGCGTACATCTCCTACAACTATTGATGTGTTAGTCTGAACACTTACAACTCGGTGTTTGACGCGTACATCTCCTACGACTATTGATGTGTTAGTCTGAACACTTACAAATCGGTGCTTGACGCGTACATCTCCTACAACTATTGATGTGTCAGTCTAAACACACTTACAACTCGGTGCTTGACGCGTACATCTCCTACGACTATTGATGTGTTAGTCTGAACACTTACAACTCGGTGCTTGACGCGTACATCTCCTACGACTATTGATGTGTTAGTCTGAACACTTACAACTCGGTGCTTGACGCGTACATCTCCTACGACTATTGATGTGTTAGTCTGAACACTTACAACTCGGTGCTTGACGCGTACATCTCCTACGACCGATTAAGTGTTAATCAGAGCGCACCTGTCGTAAGTCGGAATTTGAGAGAAATTAAAACACAACTGTCGAGCTGGCCAACATCGTCGTGACATTTGATATTCTGACAATAGCACTAAACAAAATCAAATGTTTGTTTTTTACAATTAGAGCCATTTTTAGATAATTGAATTCATCTTGAATACTAATATTTTATTGGTTTGATTATCCATTTCCGTTCATCGAACTGTTTCTGTGATGCATTTGTGATACAACAAACGGCCACGTGACTGAGGGACCCAAATCTCACAATCTCCCAACAGAAATAAAACAAAAAAAACCCAGTTCAATATATATATATATTTCACCAAATTACAAACCTCTCTAAGCTTAGATTTTATAGAAATTTAATTATGATAGTTCAGAAATTATAGTTAGATATAGGGGCCTAGTCATATTCAAACACTCGTAAATGCTGAATACAGTTCAGTTTATCACACTAAACTCCAGACAACAGTCTTTTCAAACTCCAGATACTTGAAATCCACAAGTCACGGTCGTAGTCATCAACAGGATCGCGGTCTCCAAACAAGGTCGATCAGTCCTTGTAACCATCACCAAGGTTAACACCACTTTGGCGTTCCACCATCAATACGACCATCCATCCCATTGACTCAAACGGCGACAGATGCTGCTGGCAACCCTCAGAACCATAGAACAAAAACAAAACCCGACCTGATAAATAAATCAAGTTAACAATTCAAGATTTACATTTTATACGATCATCCATAATGAGGTACATACTGGTTTCCGCATATACATAGTACATTTCCAGTAACAATGACTAGATCCATTGATTGCATATTTACAACACATCGCATTTCATGACAATTCCAGATTACCAATAAGCTGCACTATTACTAATTTACAAATATATACAATGCTAGTATAAACCAAAACCGTACTCACCCCAGTGGCAAACCCTTCCACAACACCAAGTTACCACGTGTCCACATATACATCGCCATTCGTGCACAGTATGACACCCTATAGGTTCTACTCGGGCAATATCCCGAACCAACACTTTAAACATGGTGACAATCAAAATGGAACAATCCGCAGCAGGCTTTGCCCGTGAAGACCAAACCATTACAGGTGCTACAGTATTTGACTGTGCATATTAAAAGGGACCATACAAACACCGCAAGAAAACAGGGAATATACACAATTATGTACACTCCGTTTATATTTATACAAGATAACATATTTACAATAAAATATGGTTGTCACAATACCCCACCTCCCCCAACCCCGCCCCCCCAAAAAAACAAACAAACAACAAAACCCACACATACCTCTGAGAAGTAACGATTATGGAAACGAACTCTAGTGTATTTTGTAAACACTATTTCCTCGTTTCAAACATCGCATACTCTTGTTTCACTCTGATGTAACTTAATCGAAATGACTTACATGTTTGTAGATTCACCAAACACAGTATACATGTTCACAGGTTGAACCTAGGATCTGTCACTTAAAACTTTCTGTTCCGGTGGCGGGACTTGGCTCAGTCTGTTGAACGCTGGCCTACGGTGCGTGCTTCGCAGGATCGAACTACATCGGTCGATCCATTAAAATGATTGGGGTCTGTCTCGTTCCAACCAGTGCATAACAAATGGTTATAGGCCGTGGTATGTGCTGTCCTGTCTGTGCGAAAGTGCATATAAGAGATCCCTTGCTGCTAATGAAAACATGTAGCGGGTTTCCTGATGACTACGAATCAAAATTACAAAATGTTTGACATCTCATATCCGATGATTAATTAATCAATGTGCTCTAGTGGTGCTAAACAAACTTTAAGTTTAACTTTCTGTTCCAGATTCTATTTCAATCTAATGCACGACAATAACAGAATTATAGCCTTTCATATGGACGTGCGATTCAACTTTGGTGATGTCATAAACACCGTGGTTATCAACTCCTTCACTGGATATTGGGGCAGAGAGGACTCTTACCAGCCATCCTTTCCATTCGCCCCAGATCAACAATTTAACCTGACTATCCTAGTGACGGATAATGGATTTGAAGTAAGTAGGAAAAAAAAAAAAGAACAACGATGGGATGTTTGTATAATTGTGTAGGCCCTATCTGTTGTAACTTAATCCAAATGTGTTACAGGTTTGTAGATTAACCAAACGTAGTGTCCATTGTCACAGGTTGAACCTGGGATCTGCGACATGGACAGTACACAAACTAGCAGCAGAGCTCGAACTTAATTGTTGTTCACCGATTGCAATTTTGAGGTTGCTTACGTACATATTTTAACAAGTGAGTTTTGTCGGAAATAAATATGAATAAAGGGTTATGTTCCTGTTTGTAGCCATATTCCAAATGTGCAAAATTGCAAGAGAATATAAAACTCAACGAACGTTTTCTTGTGTTTTTCACCACTAACAACGCTAACACCGCTCCCGGGTCCCCCTCTAAATTTATGTAATGCTTCTGTTACAACCATTCCCACCCACTACACGGCGACGTGATTTCAACATTACTATTGTTATTTTTTATCATTATTATTATTGTTAATATCATTATTATCTTTAAAAATTTCTTCTTATTATTATTTTTTTTTTTTTACTATTATTATTTGTTTACTACTACTTTTTTTTTGGGTGTGTGTGTGTGTGTGTGTGTGTGTGTTTTTTTTAGCTATAAAAATACAAGAGTAACGTACGTGCACGCACACAAATTGGCAGGCTTAACTTGCCCCTGCACATTCAACTGGAGTAAGTTATAATTAAGCCAACCTTTGGACAAGAGTAACGTTCGTGCACACACAGAAACGGACGATTGAACTTGCCCCTGCACATAGATTTGGATTCAGCTGGGGTAAGTTATAATTAAGCCAACCTTTGGACAAGAGTAACGTTCGTGCACACACACAAACGGACGATTGAACTTGCCCCTGCACATAGAGCTGGATTCAGCTGGGGTAAGTTATAATTAAGCCAACCTTTAGACAAGAGAAACGTTCGTGCACACACACAAATAACGTTCGTGCACACACACAAAGGGAAGACTGGACTTGCCCCTGCACATAGAGCTGGATTCAACTGGGGTAAGTTATAATTAAGCCAACCTTTGGACAAGAGTAACGTTCGTGCACACACACAAACGGAAGACTGGACTTGCCCCTGCACATAGAGCTGGATTCACCTGGGGTAAGTTATAATTAAGCCAACCTTTGGACAAGAGTAACGTTCGTGCACACACACAAACGGAAGACTGAACTTGCCCCTGCACATAGAGCTGGATTCAACTGGGGTCAGTTATAATTAAGCCAACCTTTGGACAAGAGTTACGTTCGTGCACACACACAAACGGAAGACTGAGCTTGCCCCTGCACATTGAACTGGATTCAACTGGGGCAAGTTATAATTAGCCAACCTTTGGACAAGAGTAACGTTCGTGCACACATACAGAAGGAATACTGAACTTGCCCCTGCACATAGAGCTGGATTCAACTGGGGTAAGTTATAATTATGCCAACATTTGGACGAGAGTAACGTTCGTGCACAGACACACACAGATGAACTTGCCCCTGCACACTGGATTCAACAGTTACATTATACACGAGAGTAATGCACACACACACACACACACACGCGCGGAAGACTGAACTTGCCCCTGCACATAGACCTGGATTCAGCTGGGGTTAGTTATAATTATGAGAAACTTTGGACGACAACATATGCTACATTACACTCCTTTGTACGCTATACATTAAACCGAATGGCTACTGCTAATCAATCAAACTAATAGGCTACATTGGCGAAGCTGGGAAACATGTTACCTGTTTTCTAACCGAACAGAGACCAGACAGGCCATTGTGCCATTATTCTTACGGAAAGCATAATTAATAGCTATAATTTGGTAACAGTACTAACTTGTTTCCGTACCGGTTAGTGATTTAAATATAGTGAGATTCTCATAAGTGTTATTTTTATTATATTTAATTATATATTAAACACGAACTGTGTTAAATATAGGGTGCATTGTAATTGTAAAGATCTGGAAGCAAATTGCTAGCACGTCACAAACTACACTGGCAGTGATAACCAATCACTATCCGTAACAGTAACGCTGTAGTTGAGAAACCTCTATATAATATTGTTAAATGCGTGAAGATAATATATATACAGAGGTTTTTCAACTACACCGTTACTGTTCATCGAACTTGGCTCAGTCGGTTGAACGCTGGCCTACGTTGCGGGCGTCGCAGGATCGAACCACCTCGGTCGAACCATTAAAATGATTGGGGTCTGTCTCGTTCCAACCAGTGCACAACAAATGGTTATAGGCCGTGGTAAGTGCTAAACAAACTTTCTGATCCACATTCATTTCCTTCACTGGATATTGGGGCATACATGACTCTTACCAGCCATCCTTTCCATTCGTCCCAGATGAACAATTTAACCTGACTATCCTAGTGATGGATTATGGATTTGAAGGCGCGTTGAATTAAAAAAAATCTGATACATTTTCCGGAAGAGTATGTCTCGACCCCAACCCACTACAAACGTCTCTCGCCTCAGTCTAGCCTCCCCCACCCTCCGCTGAAATCCGTGCACATGCGCCTGCAGTGGTACTGTCTACGGTAACTCAGTCAGTGGTACTGTCTACGGTAACTCAGTCAGGGGTACTGTCTACGGTAACTCAGTCAGGGGTACTGTCTACGGTAACTCAGTCAGTGGTACTGTCTACGGTAACTCAGTTCAAAAACAAGAAACAAAAGAAACATCAAATACAACATAAAAAATGTAACCCCTTCCGCACCCCCAAAAAAAAAAAAAAAAAAAAAACCCACGAAAGACAAAAGAAAACAAAAATCATAATAGGAAAAAAAACAATCGTGAGTTCATGTTCTGACTGTTTGTTATTTTATTTCAGCGTATTCACCGTTATATTGTTAAGAAATAATATATTCTTAATTATTTGTCATGTATATAGCCGGCCCTCATTTTCCAAGTATCTGTACACGGGGATCGTTTATATAAAATTCAAAGGGTACATTATACGGCTGTGTTATAGATAGCCTCATCATTACTCGGATCTACCGTACGTTTTATGACATATCACAAAAGAGTTCCAAATTTAAAAAAAAGAAGCGTTATCTCTGCTTGTTATGGGATTCCTTCGATAGTGGTTTATTTAAAACGTTTTGGATTATACAATAGCGAGGTTTGGTATTCCAATTGAATGTCATTTCCATTTATAATCCATATTTAGACAAATAAGGCCCACTAAACCCCTTGGCTGAATGGTTTTAATACAGGTTGTTTTTTTAAGTTTGATTGGGGATTGAGATGTATTTATGCTTTGCTATAAATGTTTTGTAGCTTGATACTGAATGCAATAAATGTAATAATATATATGTATATAATATGTTTAATGTTTTAGCTGACCGTTGATGACCAGTGGCATGCAACAGGGGGACACAGTGTTAACTGTATAATAATATGTTTAATGTTTTAGCTGACCGTGGATGGCCAGTGGCATGCAACACGGGAACACAGTATTAACGCAGCAGTGATCACCGCTATCAGAATAGATGATGCCTGCATTTATCAGTCAGTTAAAATGTTTTACTGATTGCCAGAGAGAGGAAATCCACAGACAGACAGAGAGAGACACATATACAGAAGAACAGAGACAGACGGGGGTGGGGTGGGGGTGCAGATAGGGCAGAGAGAATAAAAATGGACACATACATAACGAAAGAACATAAGAGAGAGAGAGAGAGAGAGAGAGAGAGAGAGAGAGAGAGAGAGAGAGAGAGAGAGAGAGAGAGAGAGAGAGAGAGTGTGTGTGTGTGTTCGGATTAGCAGTAAAATTAATGTACATGTTTATTTTATTTTATTTGTTTGGGGTTTCTTTTGTTGGTTTTTGTTGTTGTTGTTGTTTTGTTGTTGTTGTTTTTTGTGGGGGTGGTGGTAGTGTGTGTTTGTTTTTTGTTGTTTGTGTCTTTTTTTCTGATCTGGTTGTAATTTCTCGAAATTTAAGGAGAGAAATTTATGGAATCAACCATTATGCACGAATACGACCACGAACACGCATTAAGATCTTGTCTTCAGATGTGCAGCATTTAATGATTCGTTCACATAATGCAAATCAGAAGAAGCAGATTTTCCGTCCAGCTTCTTCATAGTTACATTTGTTTTGTCATCGCCGGCCAACCATTGTCCTAATGGTTGACATTCAATAGCCGATGATTAATAAATTGGTGACTTTTTGATTGTAGAAACTAAATGGTTAAAATTAAATACACGTGTTTTATTTGTGTAGCAACTGAATATATATTCACTTCTCTCAGTTCAAACATGTACAATTAAAAATGGAACACATCACCAACATCAGTTATGCATAAGTAATATACATAATTTTCTCTCTCATTATTAAACTACCAGTTGTATAGCATGTCTGACATTTCCAGTTCTAAATTTATGCACTATTCTGACATTTTTAAAAATTATTTGTATTAAGTTTTTGTATTGGTAACACAATCGTTTAACTGCTGGTTTTAATTACGAAACATTCACCTATGTAAAGCGAATGGAAAGAATAGAATCAGATAGTGGGCTCTCTGTTAAGTATAAAACCCCGGGTTGAATTACAATCCATGTTAGTTGTACTGAAATACAACATGTTACGTACAACATGTTACGTACAACCGGCATAAGGCTGCTAGGGACAGGGTTCGCATTGCTATACCGACTCGCACCCAGAGTGAGTTTGAACGACTCAGTGGGTAGTGTAAGATCACTTATCTCGCACTATTTGTTCGATCACAATATTGTACAGACAGGCTGAATCTAGCTTAAGTGTGTGTCCAGCACACCGTGCTTGAACCATGGTTGGATATAAGCATGAAAATACGTATACATGAAATGAATGTTAAATGCAAGTATTGTCTGTATTTTATATAACCTTAAACTAAATTATTACGTACATAAAATATGTTTTTTGTCATTTAGCTGTTATTTATAACTGCATATTCATAATACATTATTTATTTTTTTATATATCTATAACAATGTGTAAACTATTTATAGGTGGGTTTTTATTATTATTTTAAAGTTGATTTTGTTCGATCCAATATTGCAACACAGGCTGAATCTATTTAGAATGTAATTTCCTCTCATTCTAACATTGGCTGAATCTATTTAGAATGTAATTTCCTCTCATTCTAACATTGGCTGAATATGTTTAAAATTGCTTTTTAAAATATTTAAACTTGATTTGTTGATCCAATCATTCTTTCACCAGCTGAATGTTTTGTGATGTATTTAGATGTCCAAGTATGGCTACAACTTGTTTTCTTTTCTCTGTGTTTTATCAAAGAATGGGTATTGATATTTTGTGTGTGTGTGTGTGTCTATTTGTGTGTGTGTGTGTGTCGTGTGTGTGTACTGTCAGTAGTAATTTGTTTCTGGGGTTTTGTTTTCACAGGACATGTTCACTGCTAAAGGTTTAACTGGGAAGAGCTAACTGATAATACTTGGAACGATATAATATAAGAACAATACCAGATTATATTGCATCAGAATAAAATATATTAGAGCAGAAATAATTCACAAATACTATCAATAATAATGATATTGGTGGTATACACAACCGCAAATATGGAGCATATATACTGTCAATACTAATTACATTGGTAACATACACAACAGCAAATATCGAGAATAAATACTGTCAATACTAATTACATTGATAGCATACGAAACAGCAAATATCGGGTATAAATACTGCCAATATTAATTACAATGGTGGTATACATAACTGCAAATATGGAACATAACTACTGTCCATATTAATTACATTGGTAGCATACAGAACTGCAAATATCGGGTATAAATACTGTCAATATTAATTACATTGGTAGCATACACAACAGCAAATGTCGGGCATAAATACTGTCAATATTAATTACATTGGTAGCATGCACAACATGACATATAGGGTGCAAATACTGGCAAATACTAATTACGTTGGTAGCATACACAACAGAACATATAGGGTGGAAATACTGGCAAATACTAATTACATTGGTAACATACACACCAGGACATATAGGGTGCAACTACTGCCAATACTAATTACATTGGTAACATACACAACAGAACATATAGGGTGCAAATACTGGCAATACCAATTACATTGGTAGCATACACAACATAACATATAGGGTGCAAATACTGGTAAAACTAATTACATTGGTAACATACACAACAGAGCATACAGTGTGCAAATACTGGCAATACCAATTACATTGGTGGCATATGAAACAACAAATATCGGGTATAAATACTGTCAATACTAGTAACATTGGTAGCATACACAATAGTAAATATTAGGTTCAAATACTGACATGTTAATTACATTGGTAGCATACACGCCTGCAAATATAAGGTACAAATACCGATAATACTAATTGTATTAGTAGCATACACAACAACAAAGATTGAGTTCAAATATTGACAGTACTAATTACATTGGTGTCATACACAACAGCAAAGATTGAGTTAAAATATTGACAGTACTAATTACATTGGTAGCATACACAACTGTTAAAGTCTATAACAGATTGAAAAAGGGTGAGCTAAATTTTGTTTTTCAAACAAAATAAATATCTCCTACGATCTGCGGTCTCAGGAAATGGAAAGAATGAATGAATGAGATGACTTCCAACTTTCAAACTTCAAACTTTATTTCGATTCACTCAGGCCGTCAAATGACAGCATATGAGGACATATTTTACAATAGTTATTTACAGTGACAAGATGACAACAGGAGTTCTTCATAGACTATATACAGACATAATTCAAAATAGCTATATATAGACATTTTAAAAAGAAGACACATGGTGACAGAACATTTAAATAAAGCAAATAAATCTTTATACGTCAGTACTTTTAAAAGTATAAAATGATATCGAAGATGTTTATCTATGGTTTACTAAATTTACTTGTAATTTCAGAGATTAGTTTTGACAATTTACGGAGAGTGCTTATTTTATTACAATTAAACAGTTCTTTGAATTTAAGAGTGCTAGTTTTTTTTTAATAATATGGCTTTATAAACCTTTTGTGTGTATGTCGTAAAATAATTACATTTAAATAAGTAGTGATATTCATGTCCAATATGTTTCTTCGGACAATGTGTAATCTGTTTTCGACTGGTATGCTATTCCAGCGTCCTGTTTCTATGGGTAAATAATGATTACATGTTCTGAATTTCAGAAGGTTGGTCCACAATATTTCGGGTAATTTAATAAAGTATTTTTCCAAATTTAAAGTTTTGTTTAAAAATAGAATATGTTTTGCCTTTGGATGTAGACTCGATGTTGTTATGCCATGTTTGTAGGTACTGATAGTTGCCTTCGTTTAACATGCTCAGTTAGTATTTTTACGGATGGGAAATTTTTCGACATATAAATATCGGTCATGCCTAGGTTATTTAACAGGTGTATTAAATTTTCTAGCCAGTTTTATAGCTGTGCCCGTTTGCAACAGATTCTTTTATCATATAATTAAGAATTAAATTAGAGATTTTTGTAGATTTACCTTTAACTATACCTGCCCAGAATCCTATAATTCTTTGATCTATAAATAGTTTTAGTGGCGTTCTACCAAGTTCCCCATATAACATAAAAATAGACGTACCCTTTTTAACTGGCAATAATCGTCTAAAAAACATTATATGAATATTTTCTATTATGTCCACATTTTCATATGCCCAGATTTCACAGCCATACAAAAGTATTGGGAGGACCATTGAATCAAATAATTTAAGCTTGCAATCAATTGGCAAATTATTATCCTTGGCTTTAGATAAAACAAAATATATTGCTTTAGTTGCATGCTGAATTAAACATTGTTTTGTTATTTTAAATTTGTTTTGTTTAGTGAACGTTAAACCTAAATATTTGCTTTCTTTAACATTTTGAAGAGACTTATCTCCGAGAGTAAACTTTTTCTTATAGTCATTTGCATTTCCATTAAATATTATTATTTTAGTTTTTTTCACTGTTTACTTTAAGTTTCCATTTTTTGCAGTATTCCAAAAAGACATTTAGATTGTTTTGCAAATCGTGAGCATTGGTTGCTAGTAGTGCAGTATCGTTGGCATATAGGAGACCGATACCGCAGAAAAAAGAAAAAAAACCTCAAAATCGATTACTGGGAGTCCAGCAAAGATACATGATGATAAACATCAGTTTAAATTCCACAATTATTAATGAAAATAGTGTGACAACAGAGAAAGAGTTGCATTTACGACCTATGAATCATTTTGTTACACTAATCTCTACGGCATTATAATTTTCCTGGAATATTGAGTCACTACAGTTTACACTAAATTTAGCCGCTTGTCGTTGACTTTGTTTCATAACATACCGATAAGGTCCACGAAGATACCCTACATAATACATGCATCTTGTTACCTGTTGGTCTACAGGCTGGTAGGTACTGTGTTCGGATCCCAGTCGAGGCATGGGATTTTGAATCCAGATACCGACTCCAAACCCTCAATGGGTAGGTGTAAACCACTTGCACCGACCAGTGATCCATAACTGATTCAACAAAGCCATGGTTTGTGCTATCCTGCCTGTGGGAAGCGCAAATAAAATATCCCTTGTTGCCTGTCGTGGCGACATCAGGTTTCCTCTACAAAACAGTGTTTGAATGACCTATATTTGACGTCCGATAGCCGATGATAAGATAAAAAAAATCTTGTTACTTGTAATGCATTGTCTTTGCCTACATAAACACATTTGTGGTCATAATAAATATGATCTAAAATCGATTAAAATGTCTACAGAATTAAAAAAACAAACAAAAACAACGAACCAAAAAGCAACTAGAAAAACAAAAAATATTCTTATAATTATGTTCCATGCGGTGATATAATAACTGTGCTATATATCCAAGAACTAGTGGGTCATAAGATCGTGCATGTTTCGTGCACATATCTATTTCCCTCTCGTTGGAATACAATGCATTTGCTTCTAATATGATACAAATTTCAATGATTTCAGAAGGAAAATCCTCACTAAATCAACTTTCAATCATGTGAACAGTTTTGTTAAGGCAAGTATTTATGGCATACACATATGTACTTAAATGATGTGGAATATCAGTATTTAAACTGACGAAATCAAACGTAACTGATTATTATTGGTGAGTAAAAAAAACCTTCCAGCATCTAACAAATTGAATGCAATTCAATACAATAGCAGAACTACTAGTATTTTAATGGGACATCTAAGAACTGAGAGGTATTATGCTTCACTGTTAGACCCTCCTACAATTCGTCTGAATGTTAGATAATTTGGTCATGAAAACGTATAAGAATGCTTCAGAATTTTGCCTGCTGTACCTTTTGTAACAATGTCATTTTTTTGTAATTTTTGTACACAAAAGCTGGTATAGTAGTTAAAACGTTATCTGCAGTTTGTTTTTCGTCATATAAAAAAAAAAAAAAAAACCCACCCAAAAAACAACAACACAAAACAACATAAAACACACAACCTCCAAAAAAACCCAACAACAAGAAGAAAAAAACGAACAACAGAAACAGACACAAAACCACCCAACAACACCCAAACCAAGAGCAATAAGTTACTAATTAGTTATTTCCCTACTTACCAAATGTTAATTCTGTAACATATTCCAAATCTTACTTTGGTAAAAGTTTACACTGATACTTATAGGGTGTCATGTTGATTTTAAATGGTATGATATAATCTGTTTTTATATTATGAACCATGCATACTCTTAGGCTAGGTTTGTATCAAAGATAACATTCAACTACAAAAACAACAACAAACACAAACACCAAAGTGGTGGTGTGGAGATGTTCAATGTTGTGCGTTGGATAGTTTTAGCTGTTGTGTAATTCTACTTTAAACTCTTTTATTAATCATGTAATGTATGTTTCGGCTCAAGTCATTTGCACACACACACACACACACACACACACACACACACACACACACACACACACACACACACACACACACACACACACACACATATATATATATATATATATATATATATATATATATATATATATACACACACACACACATACATACATACATACACATCTATTTGTAGACATAAAGAAGACATGTTTGTGTTTTTTATCAGTCATATAATGTATATGGTTTTGCTCAAATTGTTAATTGTGTGTCATTTGTAAACAGTATATATTTTACCTAATAAATGTTTTAAATGTTCAATCGTCGTGTTTTAGTTTTTAGACATGTTTGCAGATCTTTCCAGAGATTAAAAAAACCCAATCGAATAACATCATTTGTAATTACCAAAATGAATGAATGAATGAATGAATGAATGTTTAACGACACCACAGCACGAAAAATACATCAGCTATTGGGTGTCAAACTATGGTAAATGCAAAACATATATTGTTATTACCAATGTTACATATTAAAACTGTTTTCTTCTTTATAATATCCAAATACCTGTGTTTTGCTGGTAGTAACAGTGTTGGTAATAGCTCAAACATTTTTATCACGTTCATACGAAATTAGTTTTAGGTTCAAGTTTGTAATATCACGTCTGACAACTATAAACATTAGGACGGCACGGAACATGTGTGATCTACAGACACTGGTATTACCATCATGGTCGATTATTTGGTATGTAATTTTAGTATTTAAAAAAGTCCTGCTGTTTAAAACAGCTGAAATGTCAGGAATCTCTGGATAGTTTATTTTAATTATCTCCGCTATGATGTTCATCATGGAATTTGCATACAACATAACACTGGATATTCATAAAAATACAAATATATAAACTGTTTAGCCGGTAGAACTAGTTAAAATTGTTATTGGTAAATTAATGTTCAATATATATATAAAATGTACTTCTGGGGGTTGGGGATGTGAAATATCAAGGATGTTTAAATGCATTCATAATTTCTTTTATAAACTTTGCTAAATTCTTTAGTGTACTGATTCGTTTGTTTTGCATTAGTTCTTTGAATTTATAAGTACTTGGTCGAGTATAGTAATAGGGGTGCAAAAATTGAGTCCTAGAATTACTAAAAAAGTGGCAAATGAAAAGATAGTGAAACTCATCACCAATTTCACTTTCATTTCTAATGAAATATTATTCCAGCGTCCTGTTTCTACCGGTAAATAATGGTTTGATATTCTGAATTTTAAGAGTGGTTTCCACAGTTTTTTTGGAAGTATATTAATGTATTTTTCTAAAATTAGTTGTTCCTTATATAATTCGTAGGTTTTGCTTCTCGAAGATAATGATATGTTACTTCTCCATGTTTGTGAATATTGATCAGTTTGTCTTTGTTTAATTTGTTGCGAGAGACAATTATCTGATCTGAAAGTATGAGCTACCCAGACATTACCCATTCCCAACTTTTCCAAAATGTTTTTAATAGTAATGATCCATTTATATTCTGTTCCGTTAACAATATAGTCATTTGGCATTACTTTATACAATAACGTCGAACATTTTGACTGCTTTCCTGATAAAAGCCTTGCCCAGTAACATACCTTTCTTCTATAAATTATTAATTCAATAGGAAGTCTCCCTAGCTCTCCAAAGAGCATAACAAATGGTGTTGCTTTCTTAATAGGTAAAATATGTCTTTAAAAATGTATTTGTACGGAATTAAATATATCAATTTTCTCATGTCCCCAGACTTCACATCCGTACAACAAGATTGGAAGGACTATTGAATCAAACATTTCTAATTTGCATTCGGTTGATAAATGATTATCTTTGGCTTTTGATAATACAAAATACATGGCCTTAGTAGCCTGTTGGCTGAGCTTAGTTTTAGTAATATGGAAGTTATTTAATTTAGTACAGGTAATTCCAAGATATTTATATTCTTTTACATTCTCTAGAACAGTGTTTCCGATCTTGAAAGTATGTTTATAATCTCTAGTTGTTCCCTTAAAAAATAATTTTTTCGTTTTGCTACAGTTTATTTTAAATTTCCATTTTAAAGAATATTGATAAAATATATTTAAGGTGTGTTGTAAGTCGTTTGCGGAGGTTGATAAAAGTGCGGTATCGTCTGCATATAACACACAAAACATATGTAGTACAATATCTAATGGTGAATTTTGATTATCGGACATAGGGGCAACTCCTTGACATCCATGGTTAGTTAAGTAATCTTCTATATCGTTTAAATACAGGGAAAATAAAATTGGGGATAAATTTTCACCTTGACGGATGCCGATATTGCATGGGAATAAAGCCGATTGTTTATTATTTATAAGAATAAGTGAATTTAGGCCTTGGTACATTTCGTAGACAATTCGAAAGAATTTACCGTTGATAATATTTTGCAGAAGTTTATGCCAATGTAGCGTTCTGGGTACCATATCAAATGCCTTCTCAAAATCAACAAAAGTGCAATATAGCTTTTTCTTTCGTTTTTTAAGGATATCTATTAAGTGATGTAATGTAAAAATATGATCCGTAGTTGAATAGCCTTTCCGAAATGCGGTTTGGTCCTCACTAATTATATTGTTTTCTTCGATAAATGTATTTAAACGGTTATTTAGTAATGTTGGGAATAGTTTAGAGCAGCAGCAAAGTAAAGTAAAGCTGCCTGTCGTAAAAGAGTAGCCTATGTGGCGACAGCGAGTTTCCTCTAAACAAATCTGTGTGGTCCTTATCCATATGTCTGACGCCATATAACCGTAAATAAAATGTGTTGAGTGCGTCGTTAAATAAAACACTTCTTTCTTTCTTTCATTAATTATTCTGTCTACACCTGCCGCCTTGTTTAATTTTAATTGTGATATAGCTTGCATTATTTAATTTTCAGTAATTGTTTCGTTTATAATCATCATTTAGTACTTCGTCCATATTAAAATCAAATACATCATCGTTATTGGGCTCTCCTTTATTTAAATGGCTGAAATAATTAAAAAAAAACATCTGTCGAAGGAATGTTAGAATTAGGCAGTTCCTTATTCTTAAGTATTTTGTAAAACTCTTTAGGATTGTCAGATCTTAGCTGTCGCATTTCATTTTCTTTTTTAAATTTGTACTGAGAAAAGGCTTTAAAAAGTCAATTTCTTGTAAGACTTACTGGCATTAATTAATTGCATTTTATTATCTATACTTTTATTTTTTGCATATAATGTTTTAGCTTCATGATACTTTCGTCGTAATTTTTTACACATTGTCCCAAACCAAGGTTGCTTGTTGCGCGCTGACCTTTTATTTATGTTATTGTGTGCACGCACGTGACCGAATGCCTGTGGTGTATGTGCATATTCAAATTTACACCTGTGTAATAAGTACTGTCATTACTACTGGAATTACTAGCTGTCAACTGTTTGGATACTGACATATCTGGCATATCAGCTTTAATAGTATGGCTGTTAAGGTAAGTGTGAGAAATATCAGGTAATATTACTGTCTCACTAGATGGACAGCTAAGGTTAGTAATGGTTTGGCAATTAGCAATGGGGTATGTTTCAGCGGGTATGTTTACAGACATTACTAGAATTACCTTTTACCGTCATCCCACACTTTACCCACATATCTTTCTCATACTGTTGGTACTGAAGGTAAGTCGGCTGGAAATCAACACATATTGGGTTATTCATGGGTGGGACTCTAGAAAAGTAGTCTGTAGTCATCTTGTTGTTATGTTTTGCTAAAGTTGAGTTTGTTTCTGCATTAGATAATGAATTAACACAATGAGTGTTATTAACACCTAGGGTGGGATAAAGTAATGATGTCTCTATTTGGTGTGTAATGGGGCTATAACCATAGTTTGGGCTATTGTCATTAGATGGATATACACTGTTTGGTGAATGTTCCACTGTATTATTATTATACACAGTATGTTTAATGTGAAATTTGATTTTATCTACTTTAGCAATACTAGAGTAGGTATTAGTGTGTTTTCTATTTAGTATGTTACATTCATAATTGGAATACTCATAATTAGAATACTGTCTGTTATTGTTACTCTTGACAGTCACATCTGTGGCTACATTGGTTGGAACTGCAACATGGGACTTAGTGGACACATATATCCCTCCTGACCTGTCCTAGGTGTCACATACTGGCATACCACTGAACCTGTTGCTGGTGGCTACTGGAACATTGTGAACAGTGGATTCATGGTGGGTGGCTGGGTGGTGTTGTGGATGGTGCTCTGGGATACACTTTATCTGGAAATGTTTCCTCCCCATCTATGAAGAGTTTGTCCACCTTTAAGAAAGCTCTTCTGTTGTTTTTTCTGCCATACCAAGAAAATGTCGCTTACAGCGTTATGGCCGCCATTTTGGCTTTATGGACTGGTGTAGTCTTAATACGAGATAAGCCTATTTGATTGTTTTCACTACAGAGGGAGTAACAAGAGTTATCTCATATAGCAAGACTATACCATCCCATAAAACAAAACTGAGGTATATCTGAACCAAATATTTTTTAAATTGCATACCTAAATGTTTGGTTTTGTTTTTATGTTGGGGTGTGTGTGTGTGTGGGGGGGGGGGGATGGGGGGGGGGTTGTTATTTCCAAAACTTCTTTACACTTTTACTCAGGTTTTGCTGCCAAATTGCTGTTAATGATTGGTGTGCAGCTTAAACTTTCAAAAAGATTTAATCTTCAGTGCAATCAACCAGAGCACCACAACTAGTCAAAGACCGTGGTATGTGCTTTCCTGTCTGTGGGAATGTGCATATAAAATATCCCTTGCTGCGTTAGGGAAAATATAGCGGGTTTCCTCTGATGACTACGAGTCAGAATATGCCAATGTTTGGCATCCAATAGCCGATGATTAATTAATCAATGCGCTACAGTGGCGTTGTTAAAGAAAACAAATTATTTTCTTTACAAATTACCACTACGGAGGTGAAGACAAAAGGCTAGAGCAGCAAGGTATGCAGCTTGACTTGCATTGTCTCTGAAATAAAAGATAACGCAGCACAAAAAAACAAAATGTAGAACTGCGCTTACTTTACGTAGACTAATCTGGGAGTGGCAGTCTTCTTTGTGGCGATGCACATGTGTGCTAGGTTTTAAAATGTTTGAAAAATGTTATCTATTAATCAATATGATACTTGTTTAAGCCTAAACTAAAATTGGTTAAAAAACTATTTTAAAAAGTCAGTCGGGTTAGGAAAAACAAACACCTGGTGTTAAAAGGTGTTAGTTGTGTCGTGTGTTAAAATTCGTACTCACAGAAGTCGCACTTTAAATGGCATATGTTGATTCACCGTGGTGTTAAACCTTTCAACAAACCTCGACGTGAAGAACACTGTCTGTCTCTGTCTCTGTCTCTGTCTCTGTTTCTGTCTCTCTGGCTACTGCTGCCGTCTCATATGATACTCCTACCAAGAAACCAGCCAGGGATATTCTCAATCAATAGTAAGGACATATCACGGTTCCAGAGAGACTAGGGTAAAACAGAGTCTATGGAGAATAATCGATCCTTCGACCCATTAATTTGTAAAGACCACCTTAAGTGTTCAATGTTAAATGTTTACTTTTTTAATGTAATAAAAATTCCAATATTCCATAATATATTTATATTAGTTTATAAAGACCGCACCTGAGAATCATCGTAACGAGTTTCAGAACTATTCAATTTAAAATCTAGGAGGAGATAGACTTATAAATGTTCAATGTTAAATTTGTCTGGAATTCGTTTTAATTTAATAATAAATTAATTAATAAAAACAGTTTCCAAAGTTTCAGAACCAACCATCCGATCAAAAGTAATATTTTCACAGTAAATGCCTTATTTAAAACGTTTAAATATAATGTTTTAAAATTCACGAATTCACAATTGTCAAAATATATCTGTCATTATCCGAAAATTGTCCCAGAGAATTATACTACCAATTTTCCGATCATAACGCTACGACATTTACACCATCCGATCACAAATTGTCGGGAAGAAACGTGTATCAGTGTTATTCTGTTTATTATACCGACATTCACATTTCCGACACTGACAGAGCATATTAGGAACAAACTTGCATCCGGCGTCTGAAAACACCTCTTTACAACACAACCACAGATACCGTAGCACGTTGGCAGGTATAAAGGTATAAATCCTGCCCTGGTTGGCAGTACACACACAGCCGCTTAGAATCCTTGATCCCGGCCTCGGTGGCGCAGTGGTTAAGCCACCGGACTACAGGCTGGTAGGTAGAGGGTTTGCAGCCCGGTACCGGCTCCAACACAGAGCGAGTTCTTAAGGGTTCATTGGGTAGGTGTAAGGCTACTACACCCTTTTCTCTCTCACTAGCCACTAACCAACTAACAACTAGCCCACTGTCCTGGACAGACAGCCCAGATAGCTGAGGCGTGTGCCCAGGACAGCGTGCTTGAACCTTAATTGGCTATAAGCACGAAAATAAGTTGATATAAAATGATCCCGTATTGAGCCGACTGTGTCACGTGCTGTCTGAGCTACCGATGTCTGCGAAATCTGTAGACATGTATTGCTTTTGCAAATAAGCCTTTAGTTAACCAATTAAAGGATTAACAATAACATCTTCTATTTTCACCATATTTTGTAAACGAAACAGGTACCAATCGTAGATGTCTTGATTATTAGACTGACGGTGAATGAACCTTGTTTAATATATTTGATGTTTTTAAAAACATATTTAATGTATGTACGTGTATTTGTTGTTTTTAATAATAATTGCAAGGCATAAATTATTTAAATGCTATTCAGTCATCAGTTAATATTAATTAGCATTTTTTGTTAGTTATTTTTCCACAAACATGTTTAAAAAATAAAACACGGCGATTGAATATTTAAAACATTTATTAGGTAAAATATACTGTTTGCAAATGACACACAGTTAACAATTTGAGCAAAACCATATACATTACATGACTGATAAAACACACAAACACATGTCTTCTTATGTCTACAAATAAAACACACAAACACATGTCTTCTTATGTCTACAAATAAAACACGACAACTGAACATTTAAAGCATTTATTAGGTAAACTATATATATATATAATCAAGGCTAGAAATGGTAAGGTCGCCAAATGTTACCAAGTTTGGGCGACTTAAATAATAAATAAAAATAATGCCATTAGTCGCCCAAATAATATTAGTTTCGTGATCTTCTTTCTATAATATATTTGCTACTATTAATAATTGTATAACATATGTGTATATATATATATATATATATATATATGTATGTAATATTCCACATTAAAATCTTGCTCGTGGGTCGCAGAACAGAAAGTATCGACTTACCGTAATTTGTCAGTATTCATTTATATTATAAACATTGATGTTGTAGACTGAATGCAGTCATTATGATCCAGTTCGTAACCATTCGGAAAATCTCGGCCGAATACGTAATACAATTCGAACATTACCGAATGCTGTCTTAGTTTTAGTTATCTGCTTCGTGGTGTTTTGATTTGTGTGTGGTTTTTGTTGTGTAGGTTTTTGTGTTTGTTTGTTTGTTTGTTTGTTTTATTGTTTGTTTGTTTTTGTGGGGGATATTTTTGTGTGTGTGTGTGGGGGGGGGGGGGGGTGTTGTTGTTTTAATCTTGTTTGAACTGGGTTGCTGGAACGGAGTTTTTTAACTGGCAGTTAATTTGGTGTCTATTGAATCGACTTATGAAATGAACTGTTATCATTTTCGGAGTAAAATCACGATCATGTCCTCTGCCAGATTGAATTTTCTTAAACGAACAGCAAGAAGCAAAGACAAAAATCAAGCATGCCAAGGAATTTTAATTAGTTTGTCAGGTGTGCCTAGCGCCAATGAAGTTAGGTTCTGTTAGGATAAGGAGAACCTTACCCCCACTTCGTTTATATCTATTTCTTACAAATACTTATAGATATTAAACACTGAACACATGAACAACGCTTCTCTAACACGTGAACAACAATTATGTAGCCTAGTTGGTTGTACATAAATTGGTTTGCATTATTATTATTATTATTTTACGTCAGCTGTCCCTGGGACACGAGACATGCCGTGCAATTTCGCCTTGATGATGTAAACAAAAAATATTAAGTTTAGATATTTTGTAAAATATGTACAAAATAAGTAAATCATTTGCTCAAGTCACTGTTTTCTTTTAATTTTTCATTTCAATACCATGTATGCATGTTCTTGATATCTTTGGTCTCTAGAAACACAGTTCATATACTTTCTTAAATATTTCGCTTAATACCTGAAATATGAATATTTCGTGTTTGGGCTACCTCAGGCAAGTTTTGACCACTGGAAACAAAATATTAGTGGCCCAGGTATTTGTTTTTGGGCCACCATATTTTTGGCGACTTTCGAGCCCTGTATAATATATATTGTTTTGCAAATGACACAATTAATAACTTGAGCGAAAACATACATTACACGATTCATAAAAGTGTTTAAAGTAGAATAGCGCAACAGCTAAAACTATCCAACTCACAACATTGAACATCTCCACAACACCACTTTATTGTTTGTGTTTGCTTTCATCTAAAACTATCCAACTCACAACATTGAACATCTCCACAACACCACTTTATTGTTTGTGTTTGCTTTCATCTAAAACTATCCAACTCACAACATTGAACATCTCCACAACACCACTTTATTGTTTGTGTTTGTTTTCATCTAAAACTATCCAACTCACAACATTGAACATCTCCATAACGTCACTTTATTGTTTGTGTTTGCTTTCATCTAAAACTATCCAACTCACAACATTGAACATCTCCACAACACCACTTTATTGTTTGTGTTTGCTTTCATCTAAAACTATCCAACTCACAACATTGAACATCTCCACAACACCACTTTATTGTTTGTGTTTGTTTTCATCTAAAACTATCCAACTCACAACATTGAACATCTCCATAACGTCACTTTATTGTTTGTGTTTGCTTTCATCTAAAACTATCCAACTCACAACATTGAACATCTCCATAACGTCACTTTATTGTTTGTGTTTGCTTTCATCTAAAACTATCCAACTCACAACATTGAACATCTCCACAACACCACTTTATTGTTTGTGTTTGCTTTCATCTAAAACTATCCAACTCACAACATTGAACATCTCCATAACGTCACTTTATTGTTTGTGTTTGCTTTCATCTAAAACTATCCAACTCACAACATTGAACATCTCCACAACACCACTTTATTGTTTGTGTTTGCTTTCATCTAAAACTATCCAACTCACAACATTGAACATCTCCATAACGTCACTTTATTGTTTGTGTTTGCTTTCATCTAAAACTATCCAACTCACAACATTGAACATCTCCACAACACCACTTTATTGTTTGTGTTTGCTTTCATCTAAAACTATCCAACTCACAACATTGAACATCTCCACAACACCACTTTATTGTTTGTGTTTGCTTTCATCTAAAACTATCCAACTCACAACATTGAACATCTCCACAACACCACTTTATTGTTTGTGTTTGTTTTCATCTAAAACTATCCAACTCACAACATTGAACATCTCCATAACGTCACTTTATTGTTTGTGTTTGCTTTCATCTAAAACTATCCAACTCACAACATTGAACATCTCCACAACACCACTTTATTGTTTGTGTTTGTTTTCATCTAAAACTATCCAACTCACAACATTGAACATCTCCACAACACCACTTTATTGTTTGTGTTTGTGTTTGTTTTCATCTAAAACTATTCAACTCACAACATTGAACATCTCCACAACAACACTTTATTGTTTGTGTTTGTGTTTGTTTTCATCTGAAACTATCCAACTCACAACATCTCCACAACATCATTTTATTACGGTGTTGTTTGTTTGTGTTTGTTTTCACTGTTGTTGTTTTTGTAGTTGAATGTTCTCTCTGATACAAACCTAACCTAAGAGTATACATGATTCATAATATAAAAAACAGATTATATCATACCATTTAAAATCAACATGACACCCTATAAGTATCAGTGTAAACTTTTACCAAAGTAAGATTTGGAATATGTTGCAGAATTAACATTTGGTAAGTATCAAGTAACTATTTTTATGTAGGCAAATATAGTACATTACCGATAGCGAGATAAATGTGTCATATTTGGTATCTTCGCGAACCTTATCGGTATGTTCTGAAACATTGTCAACGACAAGTGGCTAAATATAGTATAAACTGTAGTGACGCAATATTCCCGGAACAGTGTAATGTAGAAAGATCACTGTAACACAATGATTCATTGGTCAGTATTTAAAGTACCCGTTTTAATGGTCTGACCATAGAGTTTATATTTGTTTTTTGAACAATACATATTAACATACTTCATTGTGTAGTTCATAAATGCGACTCTTTCGTAGTTGTCTACACTATTTTCATTAATAATTGTGGACATTTAAAGTGACGTTGATCATTATGTATCTTTGCTGGACTCCAAGTAACCAATTTCTTTTTTTTCTTCTGCGGTATCGGTATTTGTACCTTATATTTGCTGTTGCGTATGCTACCAATATAATTAATTAATATTAGCAGAATTTGAACTTAATATTTGCTGTTGTGTATGCTACCAGTGTAATTAGTATTGGCAGTATTTATACCCGATATTTGCTGTTGTGTATGCTACCAGTGTAATTAGTATTGGAAGTATTTATACCCGATATTTGCTGTTGTGTATGCTACCAGTGCAATTAGTATTGTCAGTATTTATACCCGATGTATGCTACCAGTGTAATTATTATTGGAAGTATTTATACCCGATATTTGCTGTTGTGTATGCTACCAGTGCAATTACTATTTGCAGTATTTATACCCGATGTTGGCTGTTGTGTATGCTACCAATGTAATTAGTATTGGCAGTATTTATACCCGATGTTTGCTGTTGCGTATGCTACCAATGTAATTAGTATTGCCAGTATTTGCACCCTATATGTTCTGTTGTGTATGTTACCAATGCAATTAGTATTGCCAGTATTTGCACCCTATATGTTCTGTTGTGTATGCTACCAATGTAATTAGTATTGCCAGTATTTGCACCCTATATGTTCTGTTGTGTATGCTACCAATATAATTAGTATTGCCAGTATATGCACCCTATATTTGCTGTTGTGTATGCTACCAATGTAATTAGTATTACCAGTATTTGCACACTATATGTTCGGTTGTGTATGCTACCAATGTAATTCGTATTGCCAGTATTTGCACCCTATATGTTCTGTTGTGTATGTTACCAATGCAATTAGTATTGCCAGTATTTGCACCCTATATGTTCTGTTGTGTATGCTACCAATATAATTAGTATTGCCAGTATATGCACCCTATATTTGCTGTTGTGTATGCTACCAATGTAATTAGTATTACTAGTATTTGCACACTATATGTTCGGTTGTGTATGCTACCAATGTAATTCGTATTGCCAGTATTTGCACCCTATATGTTCTGTTGTGTAAGCTACCAATGTAATTATTATTGCCAGTATTTGCACACTATATGTTCTGTTGTGTATGCTACCAATGTAATTAGTATTGCCAGTATTTGCACCCTATATGTTCTGTTGTGTATGCTACCAATGTAATTAGTATTGCCAGTATTTGCACCCTATATGTTCTGTTGTGTATGCTACCAATATAATTAGTATTGACATTATTTATGCCCAATAGTTGCTGTTGTGTATACCACCAATGTCATTATTATTGTCAGTATTTGTGCATTATTTCTGCTCTAATACAATCTGGTATTGTTCTTATATTATATCTTTCCAAGTATTACCAGTTAGCTCTTCCCAATTAGTTATTTAGCAGTGAGCATGTCCGTTGAAAGACACAACAACCCAGAAACAACAACAACTAACAAACAAACACACACACAAAGAAACAAACACACAAATAAAACATCAATACCCATTCTTTGTTAAAAAGACAGAGAAACGAAAACAAGCTGTAGCCATACTTGGACATCTAAATACATAACAAAACATTCAGCTGGTGAAAGAATGATTTGATCAACAAATCAAGTTTACATATTTTTAAAAACATTTTAAAACATATTCAACCAATGTTAGAATGAGAGGAAATTATATTCTAAACATATTCAGTATGTGTTACAATATTGGATCGAACAAAAACAACGTTAAAATAATAATAAAAAACACCTACAGATATTTTGCAAACTGCTATAAATAACTAAATAAATAATGTAGTATGCGCATGCAGGACAAAATAACAGCTAAATGACAAAACACATTTTAAGGAAGTAATCATTTAGTTGAAGGTTATATAACACACAGACAGTACTTGCATTTAACATTCACTTCATTTATACTTGTTGTTACTCACCAATAATAATCAGTTACTTTGATTTTGTCAGTTTAAATACTAATATTCCACATCATTTAAGTGCGTGTGTGTATGTCATAAATAATTGCCTTAACAAAACCGCTCACACGATTAAAAGTTGATTTAGTGAGAATTTTCTTTCTGAAATCACTGAAATTGTTATTATATTAGAACGAAATGCATTGTATTCCAACGAGAGGTGTTACAAAACGAGGAACTAGATATGAGCACGAAACAGGCACGATCTTATGACACACTAGTTCAATATTTGCTGTCATGTATGCTACCAATGTAATTCATATTGGCAGTATTTCTAACCTACATGTTCTGTTGTGTATGCTACCAATGTAATTAGTATTGGCAATATTTGTACCCTATATTTGCTGTTCTGTGTGCCACCAATGTAATTTTATTTTATTATGCAGCAATATAAGCTGGTACTGTTCTTATATTATATCGTTCCAAGTATTACCAGTTAGTCGTCAAGCAGTTAGCACGTCCGTTGAAAAACCCCAGAAACATCAAAAACAACATCATCAACAACAACAACAAACAAACAAACAAGCAAACGAAACAAACTAAACCCACCCTTTGTTAAAAAACACTGAGAGAAAATAACTCAGCTGTAGTCATACTTGACAAAACATACATCACAAAACATTCAGCTGGTAAACAAATTATTGGATCAACAAATCAAGTTTAAATATTTTTAACAACATTTTTAAACATATTCAACTCAAGTGACAGGAAATTATATTCTAAACATATTCAGCCTGTGTTACAATATTGGATGAAACAAAAACAACGTTAAAATAATAATTTTTAAAAACTTGGAAATGTTTTACAAAATATTATAAATAAATAATGTATTATATGTATGCAGGGCTAAATAACAGCTAAATAACAGCTAAACATATATTTAAGTAAGTAATAATATAGTTTAAGGTCATATAACATGCAGACAGTATTTGTATTTAACATTAATGTCATTTATACTTATGCTTTATACTTATATCCATCCACGGTTCAAGCACGATGTCCTGGGCACACATCTCAGCTACCTAGGCTGTGTGTACAGGACAGTGGATCAGTGGTTAATTGTTAGTGGTTAGGGTGAGAAAAGTCGGTATAGTGGTCTTATAGTTGTTAAAACTCACTCTGGGTGGGAGCCGGTACCGAGATGCGAACCCAGTGCCTAGCAGCCTTGTGTAGGATGGCTTACCCACGCCACCACCGAGGCCGGTTGTATTTAGCATTGTACGTGTTGTATTTGAGTGCAAGTAATACGATCCAGTGTTTTATACTTAAGAGAGAGTGATCTATCCAATTCTAAATTTTCTATTCGCTTTACATAGGTGAATATTTCGTGGTCAAAACCAGCTGTTCAACAGTTATGTTACCAATACAAAAACCAGAATAGTGATAAATTTGACTCATCTAAAAGTATTAACTGTATAATGTTCAAGTATGTATTTTAATTAGAAGTTTCTGTTTGGTCAAAACGTCAATAAAATATATCATAAAACTGTATAAAGTTAGAACTGGAAATGTCAGATTTCTTATAAAACTGGTACGTAGTTTAATGATGAGAGACAAAATTGACTATGTCACTAGTGCAAAACTGATGTTGGTGATGTGTTCCACTGTTAATTGAACGTCTTTAACCATTTATCACTAAAAAGCCACTGATTTATTAATCGTCGGCTATTAAATGTAGAATGCTTGAGGGCGGGGGAGTGGAGAGGCATAACAAATATGATTATGTAGAACCTGGACGAAAAATGTGCTTCTTCTGATTTGCGTTGTCCATTGCGTGCGAACGATACGTTAATCTGAATATTAATATTAACGGCAAGACCGTAATGCATGCTAGTGGTCGAATTCGGGCACAATGCAGAGTTCAATGGACATTTTGCAAAATAATCGTTGATTCCATAAATGTCTGTTTTTAAATTTCGAGAAATAAAACCACGGCAGACAAAACACACAAAAACATAATAATAATAAACAAACAAAAAATACAAAATACAATTAAAATAAAAACAAAATAAAATAAAACATGTAAATTATTTAAAATTGTGTTTACTTTTAATCAGAAAGCTCTCTCTCTCTCTCTCTCTCTCTCTCTCTCTCTCTCTCTCTCTCTCTTATACTTCTCTCTGTTCTTCTGTTATCCCCCCTTCCCTCTGTCTATGTTCCCCCTCTCTCTCTCTCTCTCTCTCTCTCTCTCTCTCTCTCTCTCTCTCTCTCTCTCTCTCTATCTCTCTCTCTCTGTCTGTCTGTATGTGTATGTTCTTTCTGTATGTGTCTATTATACTTCTCTGTCCTATTTATCCCCCTCCCTTCCCTCTGTCTCTGTTGTTGTGTATCTGTCTCTCTGTCTGTCTGTCTGTGGATCTCCTCTCTGGCAATCAGTAAAACAGTTTAACTGATTCATAAACGCAGCCCTCACGCATGTTGATAAGGTTGATCACTGGGGCGTTATCACTGTGTTTCCGTGTTACATGCCACTGGCCATCCACTGTAATCTAAAACATTAAACATATTATTATACAGTTATCACCGTGTTTCCGTGTTGCATGCCACTGGCCATCTACTGTCATCTAAAACATTAAACATATTATTATACAGTTATCACTGTGTTTCCGTGTTGCATGCCACTGGCCATCCACTGTCATCTAAAACATTAAACATATTATTATACAGTTATCACCGTGTTTCCGTGTTGCATGCCACTGGCCATCCACTGTCATCTAAACCATTAAACATATAATTATACAGTTATCACCGTGTTTCCGTGTTGCATGTCACTGGCCATCCACGGTCATCTAAAACATTAAACATATTATTATACAGTTATCACCGTGTTTCCGTGTTGCATGCCACTGGCCATCCACTGTCATCTAAAACATTAAACATATTATTATACAGTTATCACCGTGTTTCCGTGTTGCATGCCACTGGCCATCCACTGTCATCTAAACCATTAAACATATAATTATACAGTTATCACCGTGTTTCCGTGTTGCATGTCACTGGCCATCCACGGTCATCTAAAACATTAAACATATTATTATACAGTTATCACCGTGTTTCCGTGTTGCATGCCACTGGCCATCCACTGTCATCTAAACCATTAAACATATAATTATACAGTTATCACCGTGTTTCCGTGTTGCATGTCACTGGCCATCCACGGTCATCAAAAAGTTAATAAAACATTAAACATATTATTATACAGTTATCACCGTGTTTCCGTGTTGCATGCCACTGGCCATCCACTGTCATCTAAACCATTAAACATATAATTATACAGTTATCACCGTGTTTCCGTGTTGCATGTCACTGGCCATCCACGGTCATCTAAAACATTAAACATACTATTATACAGTTATCACTGTGTTTCCGTGTTGCATGCCACTGGCCATCCACTGTCATCTAAAACATTAAACGTATTATTATACAGTTATCACTGTGTTTCCGTGTTGCATGCAACTGGCCATCCACTGTCATCTAAAACATTAAACGTATTATTATACAGTTCCACGGTCATCTAAAACATTAAACATATTGTTATACAGTTATCACTGTGTTTCCGTGTTGCATGTCACTGACCATCCACTGTCATCTAAAACATTAAACATATTATTATACAGTTAACACCGTGTTTCCGTGTTGCTTGCCACTGGCCATCCACGGCCATCTAAAACATTAAACATATTATTATACAGTTAACACCGTGTTTCCGTGTTGCATGCCACTGGCCATCCCCGGTCATCTAAAACATTAAACGTATTATTATACAGTTATCACTGTGTTTCCGTGTTGCATGCCACTGGCCATCCACTGTCATCTAAAACATTAAACGTATTATTATACAGTTATCACTGTGTTTCCGTGTTGCATGCCACTGGCCATCCACGGTCACTAAAACATTAAACATATTATTTTACAGTTAACACTGTGTTTCCGTGTTGCATGCGACTGGTCATCCACTGTTATCTAAAACATTAAACAATATTATTATACAGTTAACACCGTGTTTCCGTGTTGCTTGCCACTGGCCATCCACGGCCATCTAAAACATTAAACATATTATTATACAGTTAACACCGTGTTTCCGTGTTGCATGCCACTGACCATCCACGGTCATCTAAAACATTAAACATATTGTTATACAGTTATCACTTTGTTTCCGTGTTGCATGCCACTGGCCATCCACGGTCATCTAAAACATTAAACATATTGTTATACAGTTATCACTTTGTTTCCGTGTTGCATGCAAATGGCCATCCACTGTCATCTAAAACATTAAACATATCTTTATACAGTTAACACTGAGTTTCCGTGTTACATGCAACATGTGTTACATTTTCCATATTAAAAAATACTCGTGACGATATATATATAGATATATTGTAACGAATACATAATTATTCCACCTAAGCCTTTATAACGAAACTAATATTGTTTTATTAATAAGATAAACATAAGATTTGATTTAATTTCGATACATAAACAAACGCCCAACTAGCACTGGATAGAAGTACACTGTGTTTACATTGAGTCTAAAAGGGCGCCAGTATGACGTCTTTAGTATGACGTCATGCTGGTGAAGTGATCAACGGACGGTCTTTGAATATCTCTAACGCGCAGTTGTTTCAATGTCCGCTGATTAGGAAAGACGTGTTGTGATTTTTAGTTGCAAAAGAAGTAATTCAATAAAACTACGAGTAGGGCGAGATTTCAGGAGAAAGTTAGTATAAAAATATATTGAAGGATATAATCGTGTTTTTTATCTTACCATAGCTTAAGTATTAGGCTATTTTATAGGTAGAAATTGTATAATTTTTAGTATATACGCTGATAGGTTGTAATTTCTTTACCGTCAACAATTATTTCTATGTCAAACAAGGTTTATCTTTCAGATGAATAGAATAGATTATTTGTTAATAGTAATATAGGATTATTTATTATATTACTAATGTAGTTTTATTCTGAAATCTAGCGAGCTGACGTGAAAATGTTTATAGTTCACGCCAGGGTTGTTGATCCATCACCAAATCTGGCGTATAGTTATTGAAGCAGAAGTTAGATATGTCATCACCAGACCTGGCCTATAGTGGTTTAGTTTATCACCAGATCTGGCGAATAGTACTTTACCACCAGATCTGGCATATAGTTATTGAAGCAGAAGTTAGATTTGTCACCACCAGACCTGGCCTACAGTGGTTTAGTTTATCACCAGATCTGGCGAATAGTAGTTTACCGTCAGATCTGGCGTATAGTTAATATAGCAAAAGTTAGATTTGTCTCCACCAGATCCGGCGAACACGATTGTTTAGTCACCACCAGATATTATAGTTTAATAGTTTACCAGGATTTAGAGGTTACTTAGTAACCTTCACTAGCGATTTACTTACATAAATAAAGCAAGGACAAACAGGAATTTAGAAAGAGCTTTAGTTGAATAAAGTCAAAACAAGGACACACTTGGCAACTTAGCATTTACTAGTATAAATAAAGTTTACTATTTAATTATAAAGTGTATTTTGTGTTCATTTTCAGTTAAGTGTTTATTAATGGAAGTTTCAAGTTGATGACTCGAGCAAACGAACCCTGATACATAGTGTCTGTGTAATCACACTCGCAGGGTGTGTTCCCAACAATATGTATACGATATATATAATCTTCAGGCATATAACACTTCTAATGAGAGATTTCTCAACTACACTGTTACTGTTACGAATAGTGATTGGTCACCACTTCGTCCTGGCAATTTGCTTCCAGGTCTTTACAAATAAAATGCATTTTATATGTAATACAGTTCGTAGTTAATATATAATAAATAATAATAACACTTCTGAGAATGTCACCATATTTAAGTCACTAACCGTACCGATCTGCGAAACAAGCTAAACATTTAGTATTATTAACGAATCATAGTTAGTAAGTATATTTTTCCGAAAGAGTGATGGCTTCTGGTCTGTGCTCGGTTAGAAAACAGGTAAGTTGTTTCCCAGCGTCGCCAATGTGGCCTATTAGTTTCACTGATTCGCAGAGGTCATTCGCAGTGGTCATTTGGTTTAATGTACAAAACAGTGTAATGCAGGCGAATTTTCAGCCTTCCATTTGAGTGTGTGCACGCACGTTACTCTTGCATTTTCATAACCAAAAACAAACACCGCCCCCTCCACCCACAAAAAGTAGTAGTAAAATTGTGTTTTTTTTAAATATATATAATAGTAATAATAATAATAATAACAATAACAATGTTGCTGAAATCACGTCGCAGTGTAGTGGGTGGGGTGGTTGTAACAAAAACATTACATCAATTTAAAAGGGGACCCGGGAACGGTGTAAGCGTTATTGGTAAAAAAAGAAAGAAAGAAAATATTTTTGAGTTGTATTTCCTGTTGAATTTTTTTTTCGCATTTGGAATATGACTGCATAGGGCAAAATAACCTTTTAGTCTGGACTGTTATGTCATGATTTTGTGGTTTCCCTCTTCTTTTTTCTCTTTTTTTTATGCTACATTTGGAATAAATGTATTATTTGTACTCCATAGAAACATAATCCATTCTTGTCATTTTTTTCCTTCATAAATTTCGCGGCCATCTTGAATTCAATATTTGAACTTGTTTGTACATTTTATATTCCTCTACCTATTGCTGTGAGGTATTAAATTAAAGGTATGTGCCTAACAAAAATATATAGCATAATGACAGTTATAAAGATCTTATTATATTTATAGGACTTTTTTTTTTTGTAAGAGAAAGTGATACATTTCACTGTTAATATTAAACATTTCATATCAATAAACGTAATGTACAACGATATGTACAACCTTTATTCACTTGTATGGATCTAAATATCTGCACATACCTTTTCTGCAGTAAGGAGCAATACCAGTTGTTATATAAACTGGATTGTCATAAACAATAAACAATACGTGCATAATGGCGCCACTACTCCTCATTTTGAGCCAAATTATAAAACATGTGACGTCGCGTTGTAGTGTGTATTATGCAGGTATATATTACATAATTATGCATGCAATATACCAAGATGTTCGTAGCTGTGCAATATAACACACATTTTCTTCCTTGTTTTCTTTTTGTTTTCTTTGTTTTTTCTGGTTTTTTCTCTTTTTAATAATGATTATTGCCCCAGATATTTATATATTGATAATGTCGGGGTTGGGGCCCTGAAATCATTATCTTACAAGAAGAAAACAAAATCCATATTTCAAAATATTTAAAACAAACGTTAATGACTTTTAGGTTACAAAAACAACAAAAAACAACAACAAAACAGCAACAAAACAAAAAACAACAAAAAAGCTAATATGTGTCTTATATTGGAGTTATTTTTAAATATTAAGGCTAGGTTTAATTTTCTAGACATCTTTGCTAAGGTGCCCAGTTTTCATTAAACTCTTTATGTGAACAATTTTTATAGAGTATGTATTTCTCAATTTCTCAGTTTTTATAGAGTATGTATTTCTCAATTTGTAATTTATCTGTATATATATATATGTATATATATATGTATATATATATATATATATATATATATATATATATATATATATATATATATCTGTGTGTGTGTGTGTGTGTGGTGTGTGTGTGTGTGTGTGTGTGTGTGTGTGTGTGTGTGTGTAATGCTTTACATTGACAATAAGCCAATGGCAAAGCCACAGAAATTATCTCCCCCATAGATGTCGCGTCGTTACTATACACACTATAGTCTCGCTTTAAACAGCTGTTCGGTAGTGTGATTTGAAGCCACTGGTCGTATAAAATTACTTTGTCCACCACTGTACGGACAGGAAAAGTGGTCGCATTTTATCAGACGATGAGGCATTGCATAAAGAATGTCTAGACTGCATAACGAATCTAGTATTTGACAAAATACAACAACAACAAAACGTGAATCACTGGAAAGCGATACGTTTGTATGTCATTGTCAAAAGCCTATTCATTCTCGATTGTAATAATTTAATTTTTTATATATTATTTGAATACAATTCATTTTATGTGTATGTGTGCGTGTGTGCGTGCGTGTGTGTTTGTGTTTGTGTGCGTGTGTGTGTGTGAATACATGCATTTGAGGGCCCGTGATAGTTCGGGCTCGAAGAAATGCTCACCCAGAATATGTTTAAATATCAGTTGTTAACATAGCGCCTATGTCATCTCCAGCATTTTGAGCACAGTAACTGGAGAACAAAAAGAGAAGACCCTGATATACCATTTGAAGAAGAAAAAAATGTTCGAGACATGCAAATAATATATATACAATATGGACAAAGAATAGTGAAGATGTGGTGTGCCCATTAAGGCGTTGAAAAATGTATTTCTTGAAGCAGACCCTACCTAAACAGGACTTACCCTAATTTTGTTTTCCCTATTTTTTTTATTATTTTAGGATAAAAAGAGTACAAATGCAGTTTTTTTTACAAACTTTAGACTCGTCCTACCTAATGTTTTTTAGTCATGCTCCCAGAAATTGTTTTAGGCACAACGCAGAATAAAAGCTTCTTTTCTTTATTTTGTTAAACTCAATATTTGATTAGTCCTTTGTTAATCTGTTTATAGGGGGGGGGGGGGGGGGGGGGGGGTGGGCCGAAATTATGAAGGGGGGAGCTACTAGTTGGGTATCTCTTTTGTAAGTTGTAATATGTATGTACGATGTACTATTTTGGATGAATGTAGCAAGAACATAATATTTTATTCTGCAGTGACTGTTAAGCCTTATAAAAGTAGCAAAAACATAATATTTTTAGCCTTATAAAAGTTATAATACTTTACTTTTTGGGGGAGTATGTTGACTACATTATGATAAATTCTAACATGGCATTGAAAACCCCCACACGTTTGGGCTGAAAGTGTAAATACCAAATAGTTATTGTTTATGTACTTATCAAATACATGTACATGCTAAGCAAATAACTCTGATCATATATTAGACATGAGACAAGCCATGTGTGAATACTGCATGTAATGCATATGTTGAAAGTAATGCAATTAGTGTTAAGGTGATTGGTGTTGTATCTCTATTCACTTTAAACTATTAGTAAACCATCAGTGTACTGTTACATATAGAGTACACTTGTACAGGTAGGGGCCTATGTGAAGAAGAACACCCTATGTTAAGTGAGTCATAATTATTTCTTGCTGCATCTGGTTTTAGAAATCCACATTTGTAAAATACCATTATTTTGTTTGTTTAATTTATAATTTATTACTCTTTATTACTCTACAAACATCACATTGCCATCTCTTTGAAAAACGGTTCGTTATCTCTGGCGACACAACAGGCTCAGTGTTCAGAAGAAGACTGACAAGTTCAAACAGATGCATCAGTTGAAATGAGCATCTACTCTTTTCCCAAATCATTTTGAAAAAATTAAATAGCATTACGTAATATGTGGATAGCCTCTGAAGATATAGTAAAACAAAAGACTGGAAATAAACGTTGGAAAGTTAGACTAAACATTAAAAGTATCCATAGCATGATCATTGAACATTGTCTGATATACACATCTTGCTTGTATTATATGGTAGTATTATGTTGGTAAACATCCAAAATTGTCAGCAATGCCATCCATTTTGGATTTAACAATTTAAATTCTAGCCATAATGTTCAAAAATGTTGATGAATCATATTTAATTTATTTTGTAACTTCATCAATGTCAAAGCAATGTAATGAAACATATTTATTTTGTTTCATTTAATGTAATGAAAGGTAGGGTAACACAATGTTCAGTATTTCCAGCCATATACAGTCTATATGGCAATTAATGTTATCTATTATAGCTTGAGAAACATAGAAAGAATTTGAAACAGATACAAGTGAAATGTTTTAGGTAATAAAAATATACATACGGTTTGTCGACGACAAATTGAACAAAATTGCATGATCATGTTTGTATATTTATCCCCAAAACGGTATATCACCACGAAAGTCATCTTTACATATGTCATTTTGCCATATATTGTTTCCATATGCTCACACCATCAGTTACATATGTCATTTTGCTATATATTGTTTCCGTAGGCTCACACCATCAGTTACATATGTCATTTTGCTATATATTGTTTCCGTAGGCTCACACCATCAGTTACATATGTCATTTTGCTATATATTGTTTCCGTAGGCTCACATCATCAGTTACATATGTCATTTTGCTTTTATATTGTTTCCGTAGGCTCACACCATCAGTTTAATACCATACAGTGATAGGTAGAGGAATGTCTAAGTCACACATGAGTCTATATACGATTTTGGGTTGGCTGCCATCTTGAATTTAAGATGGACGCCAATATTAGGATGAAAAAAAAATGCCAACAATAGTTTAGTCATGTTAGGTATGCAAAGAAGCTAACATTTTACAAAATGTAGCAAACAAAAAAAAGAAAGAAAAAAGAAGGAAATTACATAACGTATGGAGCGGTGTAAACGTTATTGGTAAAAAAAAGAGAAGATATATGAGTTGTATTTCCTCTTGCAATTTTGCGCATGTGCAATATGACTACATACAGCAAAATAACCCTTTAGTCATATCTATTTGCGGAAAAATATGTACGTAAGCAACCTCAAAATTGCAGTTGGTTAACAATTATTATTAAGTTCGTGGCCTGCTGCTAGTTTGTGTACTGTCCATGTCGCAGATCCCAGGTTCAACCTGTGACAATGGACACTACGTTTGGTTAATCTACAAACCTGTAACACATTTGGATTAAGTTACAAGAGATAGGGCCTACACAATTATACAAACATCCCATCGTTTTTTTCTTTCTCCTACTTACTTCAAATCCATAATCCGTCACTAGGATAGTCAGGTTAAATTGTTGACCTGGAGCGAATGGAAAGGGTGGCAGGTCAGTCTCCTCTGCGTCCCAATTTACATCAGTTTTGGAGGTGATAACCACAGTGTTCTTGAAATTATCAACGTTGAAGCGCACGTCAAAATGCATAAGAAGAGTGTTGAGATCATCGTGTATTAGGTTGAAGGTGAACCTGGAACAGAAAGATAAACTTAAAGTTTGTTTGACACCACTAGAGCACGTTGATTAATTAATCATCGAATATGGGATGTCAAACATTTGGTAATTCTGATTCGTAGTCATCAGGAAACCTGCTACATTTTTCCATTAGCAGCAAGGGATATTTTATATGCACTTTCGCACACACAGGGAAACACATACCATGACCTTTGACCATTTGTTATCCACTGGTTGGAACGAGACAGACCCCAATCATTTTAATGGATGGACTGATGAGGTCCGATCCTCCGACGCACACAACTTAGGCCAGCGTTCAACCGACTGAGCCAAATCCCGCCACCGGAACAGAAAGTTTTAACTCGCAGATACTAGGTTCAACCTGTGACAATGGATACTATATCTGGTGAATCTACAAACCTGTAAGACATTTCGAATAAGTTACAACATAGTGAGACAAGAGTCTGTGAGGTTTGAAACGAGGAAATAGTGTTTACAAAATACACTAGATTCCGTTTCCATAATCATTACTTCTCAGAGGTATGTGTGGGTTATTTTTTATTATTTTTTTTTTTTTGGAGGGGGTATTGTCACAACCATATTTTATTGTAGATATGTTATCTTGTATAAATGTTAACGGGGTGTAGATAATTGTGTATAGTCTGTATTTTCTCGCAGTGTTTGTATGGTCCCTTTTCATATGCACAGTCAAATACTGTAACACTTGTAATGGTTTGGTCTGCACGGGGAAAGCCTGCTGCGGACTGTTCCAGTTTGATTGTCACCATGTTAAAAGTGCTCGCTCGGGTTATTGTCTGAGCAAAACCTATAGTGTGGCATACTGTGCACGAACGGCGATGTGTGTGTGGACACGTGGTAACTTGGTGTTGTGGAAGGGTTTGTCATGAACAACTGGGGTGAGTACGGTTTTGGTTTACAGTGTTGTATTATTGGCCTATATCGGACATTTAACGCAGTTTGATGCACTATCATTGCATATATTTCTATACTAGTAATAGTGCAGCTTATTGGTAATCTGGAATTGTTATGAAATGTGATGTGTTGTACATATGCAACCAATGGATGTAGTCATTGTTACTGGAAATGTACTATTTATATGCGGAAACCAGTATGTCATTATGGATGATCATATCAATTGTAAATCTTCAATTGTTAACTTGTTTTATTTATCAGATCGTTTTTTGGTTCTAAGCTGGTAGTACGGCTCTGCGGCTTGCCAGCAGCATTTGTGTCGCCGTTTGAGTCAGTGAGATGGATGGTCGTATTGATGGTGGAACGCCAAATTGGTGTTAATCTTGATAGTTGCAAGGACGGATCGACCTTGTTTGGAGACCGCGACCCTGTTGACGACTACGACCTTGTGGATTTCAAGTATCTGGAGTTTGAAAATACTCTGTGGTGTCTGGTGTGAACTGAGGAGTTCAAGTATATGACGTTTGAAAAGACTGTTGTCTGGAGTTTAGTGTGATAAACTGAACTGTATTCAACATTTACCAGTGTTGGAATATGTCTATATCTAACTATAGTTTCTGAACTATCATAACTAAATTTCTATAAAATCTAAGCTTAGAGAAGTTTGTAGTTTTGGTGAAAAATATATATATTGAACTGGTTCTGTTTATTTGTTATTTCTGTTGGGAGATTGTGAGATTTGGGTGCCTCAGTCACGTGGCCGTTTGTTGTATCACAAATGCATCACAGAAACAGTTCGATGAACGGAAATGAATAATCAAAACAATAAAATATTAGTATTCAAGATGAATTAAATTATCTAAATATGGCTCTAATTGTGAAAAACAAACCATTCATTTTGTTTAGTGCTAGTGTGAGAATATCAAATGTCACGACGATGTTGTCCAGCTAGACAGTTGTGTTTTAATTTCTCTCAAATTCCGACTTACGACGGGTGCGCTCTGATTAACACTTAATCGGTCGTAGGAGATGTACGCGTCAAGCACCGAGTTGTAAGTGTTCAGACTAACACATGAATAGTTGTAGAAGTTAGATTGGTGAGTTGGCCAATCCGTCGTGACAGTTGGTAGTGTGATCCTAGTATGTCGACATCACTACAGCACATTGACATAGTAATCACCGGGTACTGGATGTGAAACAGTTGGCAATTTTAACGAATGGTCTTAGAGAGGAAACCCGCAGTACTTTTTTTATTACTAGCATGGGATCTGGGCCCTCTTCCACGAAGCAACTATGTGATGCACTTAAGGTGATCTTAACACTAAGCTTGCCTCGTGGAATACGACAAGAATCATGTTAAAAGAATTCTCAGACTGGCAACTGGACAGTCGTAGAAGTCGATAGATCGGCGAGTTGGCCAACAGCGTCTTTGCAGTTGGTAGTCTGAAACAAGCATCACAAAAACCTCCCTAAATCAAACGGCATAAATATTGTAAAATAACTAGGCATAAACATCGTTTTATACGGAGGAATATGTATATACGACGGCCGTTTTGCACTTATATTAAATACTATGTAATCATAAACAAACCTAAATCATTGATTGACTATAACCATTTGTTGGTTGATTTTCAAAGTAAATCGATTGCACTGAAACCATTTTCCGTTAATAGGTCGGTATATGATCTCTCAGGGATATTAAACCTACATTAGGTTTCTACTCCGTATAATAAAAATTAATAATAATAATGGTAATAATAATGCAATGATATTAATGATGGTGATAATAATAACAATATACATATAGTAATAATAATTATACTATAATTAAGGTATTGTCTGTTATTTCTTTTACATTCATCGGGTATGAAAACAAAAATTCATCTTCAAACTGTGTGAATCGGCGGCACACTTATAATTAAACTTGCTAATAGTAATAATAAAACTTCATACTTTATTTTGAATTATTTTTGTTGGATAAATTATAATCTTCAATAAGACAACTTGCCCATATAGGGTGTATACTACCAAATCAAATCCCATAGACGACAATAGTAAGATATGTGGCTAAAACTCCTACCTGCAACGTATCAACCGACATAAACGCCACGGATATAAATACTACCACCCCTTACACTTAAAGTGAATCAGAAAAAAATGGGGGTCAAGCTGCTCGTTTCTGAGATAACGGGTAGCGTCTATGACTACCCTAGTTTCGCACAAAATTCGAGTACTTTTTTTTACAGGTACCCCATACATGTTTCAAGCACAAGGCTACTTGACACATTGGTACTAGATGAAATAAAATTGCAATTTTTTTTTACCCAGATGAAATTATTATTTTTAACAACCAACACACTCACATTTATAACCAATCACAGGACTTGTGGTGTTCACTTCTCTATCAAAAGTTGGGTGCACCTCAAACTTTGACCCAGCCGGAAGTTATTTGGTTTAGTACTACCTATAAACTGACGTGATCAGATGTGACGTTCCAAGCGAAGCAATTGTTTGCCTTCATCGAGAAATGACCAAACTCCCGTTGCTGCGTCTGGACCAGTGGGATAACGTTATGATGTAATGAATGTTACGGAGATGTAAGTATTGATAAATATAACCAGTATTGCATGGACATCACAATTACCTTGGTGAATCAAGTGGCGTTCCTATTGCCTCTATCTTCCATCCTGCCGTAACTAATCCAGGAACAGGTATTTTGATGTCGAGATTTTTAAGAGCTGTCTGAAAGAAGAATAAATTATATATTTATATTTAAACATCGAACACAAGCATTGGTCTCTCACACAGAAGGGACAGTTCCGGCCGGATTGCTATACGAAATAGTAATAACGGACTTCGAAAACTCAATCTCGGAGAACTCGAAAACATTGATGTTTGTTCCCACCATAGACATTTAATAGATATTGCACGTCCTATACCCCTAAACTTCCTAAATGTCTGGATTTAGCAAGTTATTGTTACCGTTGTATTTTAGAGCATATACTATTTTTGAGGATTGCTAAATTGAGATTTAATAGATATTGCTCTTCCTAAGCTCGAAATGTCTAGATTGAGCAAGTTATTGTTGCCATGGTATTTTAGAGCATATACTATTTTTAAGGATTGCTAAATTGAGATTTAATAGATATTCCTCTTCCTAAACTCGAAATGTCTAGATTGAGCAAGTTATTGTTGCCGTGGTATTTTAGAGCATATAATATTTTTTAGGATTGCTAAATTGAGATTTAATAGATATTCCTCTTCCTAAACTCGAAATGTCTAGATTGAGCAAGTTATTGTTGCCATGGTATTTTAGAGCATATAATTTTTTTGAGGATTGCTAAATTGAGATTTAATAGATATTCCTCTTCCTAAACTCGAAATGTCTAGATTGAGCAAGTTATTGTTGCCATGGTATTTTAGAGCATATAATATTTTTGAGGATTGCTAAATTGAGATTTAATAGATATTCCTCTTCCTAAACTCGAAATGTCTAGATTGAGCAAGTTATTGTTCCCGTGGTATTTTAGAGCATATAATACTTTGTTAAATTGTAACAATGCGCTGACTGACATTGCCAGAATGTTTTAGAGCCATGTAGATGCCTCAGGCTGGAAAAAGACAGAATTACACAGCTCATCAAATGAATGTCTTAGTCTATTAAAATTAGCGCCTTCCGTAATCGTCTAATCAATGCAACTTGGCTACAAGAGCAACTCTAACAGGCATCATGGATTTTAGGTTTCACACAAACGTTTGCAACCACCTGCCTGCCGATTTGCTATGCGCTCGTACATCGTACACTCCTTTACCCTTAACTGCAAGACATGGCCAATCTCGCCTGGAATGTTGTCGACGTCATCTGTGATGGACAAGCGTTCGTTGTTAAATTTCATGTTTAGTGACTTCAAAGGCGGTCGTGTAAGGGTCGCATTAAGCCATAAAGCTTTTGACAACTCAACATTATTTCACTCGGGACATAAATATGATACGAAATAGAAGTTTCTTTAATATCCTATAATTATTACCCCTGCGATGACTCATAACGGGGAAAATAATAAAAAAAATTATGTGAGAAACATTCTTCATTGGTCTAACGTACAATAACATTGGACGCTTTGATGCTTATAAACCAATGATCTTGTCGATACTAAAGATGAGGTCATCACAATTTAGCTAACACACAAAATAACGTCAAGTCCTTTAAAGAGAGAATAGCCAGGGGTAATTAATAGAAATCACTCGGTACCAGTTATCATCAAATTTGTCACTCACTAGAACTCGTGACAAGTGGTCATTATTTCACGTGGGACATAAATATGATAACTGGTAAATACTTTATTACCATCTATGTGTATCACTGAACTCGTTTGGTTAACGTCTCGGCAAGGTCGTTGGGGTTCTACTGGGATGTAACATTTTGATATGCACCAAGACATTTTAACAATCATTCCACGATCCAGGTATCACCCATGCTACATTTAATACTCACAATGTTGTAGAAAAACACTTATTCACAAACACACTTAAGGCCATTCCACGCTCGAGTCGACTCACAGACACTTGACTGGCTGAGTCCAAAAAAGTGGTAGTCTGCATCGCAGTTGTAGGTGGCAGTGCTTCCTATTACAACTGAAGTGTAGGTCACTGTGCCATTGGGCAGGGGCGGTGGTGCAGGACATGTGGCTTCTTCTAATATCGCTAATTAAACAAATAAAATAATAACAACCACTAGAGCAAATTGATTTATTAATCATACAGTAATGGATATCAAACATTTGGTACTTCATACATAGTCATAGAGAGGAAACCCGCTCCATTGTTCCATTTGTGGTAATACTAGATGTTTTATACGCATCATCCCACAGACGGGATAGAACATACAAGGTGAGCAAGTTTACATATTTAACATTTACTATGGGAGAACAAAGAAATAATGCAATAAAAATACAGAACATCGCATTTGTTGTTTTCAATTCCTATTTATCGCACAATTTTATATTGCGAAATAATATATATCACGAGACTGCGTAGCTGTCGAGTGGTATGTTCTTGAGCAAATAAATCAAAGGAAAGCTATGACGTCAAATGCAGAGGTTTTTGTTGACGGAAGTATTTTGTATTGATAAAAATAAAGAAATGTTTACAATTTGGCAGTTTTCGGTAATCATAAACAGTTAAAATATCATGTAGCTAAAAGTATTATTTTCCATAAGGCACATTTTTAACTGCACCTCCAAATTTTCGCAACGAATTTTACTCACCTGCTGCACGAGACATTGTCGTTTGCTACTAGTGAAATAAACACAAGACAGTTAGAAAATCCCTACGTCAATGTGTTTCTATGGACGTTCCAGTGCGTGCTCTATACAATGATCTGCATAGGATTATATTGGATCGGGATTAAACGACGTTCCAGTGCGTGCTCTGTACTTATTTTGCAATGCACTGCATATGATTATACTGGGTCGGGATTAAACGACGTTCAACTGTATACTATATCATAAAATAATATTTATTCAACATGAAATGTGTAGAGGACATTCTTTTGAATAATAGTAATAATAATCAACACACAAACAAGGTTCAAATGGTTTCACATGTACCCTACCCTATCGGGCACAGGTCGAGTCTAGCAAGACTTGAGTCTGTTCACAGGGTCGAGTATCCGTACAAGGTGGACTACAATGATCAATGTAGGACAATAATTTCAGCAGTTGATAATCAACGATACAAGTTACATAATAATTATATGGTCATACGCTAGTTTTTCTCTTTTTAAACGGGCCGTTCGACCGTCACAAAACTGCACGCATCAACCGGTTTTTAAATGCAATACAAGGGCATGATTTGGCATCAAATTTCAGCGCTGGAATTAAGATGCATAATGCTATTTTTGTTTATTCCTTAATCTCATCATCTTCTAGTGTAAGTGTCGGGTACTCGAGTCCGTGTCGAGTTTGACCGTCGAGTACTGGAGTCCAATATTTTGAACTCGTGGGTGTCCTACCTATCGATATACAAATAATGACTACGTTTGCATTGGACTATATGATTTCTATCATCCATTAAAGGCTTTTGTAGGATATATCGCTGGCATTATAATCACGCCATGGTCATTCTGCTAGTTAACAAATATATCGCTGCCAAATATATAGAGGTTATTACCAGAGTGTTTTTCGGTATCGTCAAAATATATATGTATATATATATACTTAACAAAAAAAGAAACTTCCGATTTGTACATATAGTATTTGTTGTGTTAAAGAATTCATTGTGTAATGAAATTATATAGGTAGTATTAGCCTTGGACTGTATTATCAGGATTCATGAATTGTATGGATTATTTGTGCACTGTTAATCGTCGACAACGTGAAATTCAGTTTGCACGTGCATGCATGGTTCGACATGTCCCGTGTAGTATTTGGTCAATTTGTTTTACATGTCTTACTGACATTGTTGTCAATTGAACGAACACGCTTCAAAAGTTTAAAAACAATTAACGTGTTTTACATTGTAGTATTTTTAGTATGCCAAGAATACCCAATAATTTACGCGAACGGGCGATTGGCATGCTTGATGCTGGCATGTCGACAGAAGACGTTGAAAGGCATGTTGGGAGTTCTAGTCGAGCAATACGAAATCTTCGCGTAAGATTTTGAACGACAGGAAGCATCAACGACTCGCCGGTCGTGGACGTCCGCGTTTTACAACGCGTGGTCAAGACCGCTATATCATGAACACGCATTTGCGCAATCGATTCCAAACTGCCACTGCTACTGCTGCTAACACACCTGGGCTTCATAATAACCGAATCAGTGGGCAAACTGTTCGTAATCGTCTGTTGGAGAACAGTTTACATGCACGACGTCCTTACGTCGGATGCGTTTTAACGCAACGTCATCGTCTAAATCGTCTTAATTGGGCACGTGTACACACTCGTTGGATACGGCGACGCTGGAATACCGTTCTTTTTTCGGATGAATCCAGATTTTCTTTACAACGTGGTGATGGCAGGGTGCGCGTCTACTGTAGGAGAAATGAACGCTATGCTGAATGTTGTGTTCTTGAACGAGATTGTTTCGGGGGTGGGGTTTGTGTCATGGTCTGGGCAGCCATTGCCCATGGTTATCGTTCACCACTAGTCGTCATTGATGGCAATTTAAATGCTCAACGTTACCGCGATGACATTCTCGCTATCACGTCATTCCTCTGTTCCATAACAACGCCAACATCTCGATTTTTGAGCATGATAATGCCACCTCTCATACAGCTAGAGACACTGTATATTTTCTTAGGACAAATAACATTGATTTCATTGATGACTGGCCCGCTAAAAGTCCTGATCTCAACCCCATCGAACATGTCTGGTATAGTCTGGACAGACGATTGAGCCGTCGTCTCAACCCACCCGCTAACGTCAACGAACTTCGTCAAGCGCTCATGAATGGAACAATATTCCACAGGCAGAAATCAACACTTTAGTCAATTCTATGCGCCTGCGATGCACTGCAGTGGTCAAATCAAGAGGTGGTCATACACGTTATTAAGTGGGTGGGTTTTTTTATTTAACCCCTACCACACTTGGTCAAAATTTCTCCCAGTTTGTGTTAACCTATGGCCATGATGCATCATGGAACACTATTTAAACGCATATATAACAATTATTCCCCCGGTTTGTTTTCATCAAGTTATGTTCAAGCAAAGTTAGTGGAAGTTTCTTATTTTGTTCAGTACATGTATATATATATACAATACATTATCTTTATTTCTAATATATGATATTGACGATACCGAAACACACGAAGGTAATAATTTCTCTATCATATAATGTCAAGCTATACACAACGCGGTTTTGTAAACTGTACAGGAAACTTTAATTCCAGTCACACATTACCCGATATTCAAATGACGTAAGGTTATGTGGCTCGGTGCTTTTTTGAATGGAAATGACGTCAACATAAGCGTGTGCTTAAGCTATGTCTCCATGTGCGCGTATGTGTATGCGCGAACGTGTGCGTTCGCGTATGCGTAATGACTGTCTTCTTGTGTGCGTCGAAGAATGTGTAAAAAACAATTTGGCGTGACGTTACAACGTGTAAGTTTAGGAAATGGCCACCGAAATATGATTAGGGGAAAAGTTATAATACTACTACTAATAATAATAATAATGTTAAAAAGATTGAAATCACGAAAAGACGCACACAATGTTAGCTTCAAATTTAGCGCGAAATTCACCGATGACGCAATTTTATAGAAAATACGTGCCCGTACAGCGTGAGCGTAGTGAAAAATTCGCTACATGTACCGATTCTGTGCGTACGTTTTTTTGTTTGTTTACGCAGACGCTCACGCAGACGCTCACGCAGACGCATACGTACACATGCAGACACCACAATTTAAATGCATAGAAGCGAATGTTTAGCTACTCACACGTTAGCGCATACGCTTACGCGCGCACATGGAAACATACCTTTAAGAGTGTTTTTTTTTGTGTGTGTTTTTTTTTGTGTGTTTTTTTCTGAAGGGTTGAAAGCTTTCAGTGTAAAATTGCTAATTGAAATGTTTTTTTATTTGATGACTATGAATACATACATCAATTATGGAGTGTCACCCTAGTACGTATCCTTTAATTTTAATAAACCTAGTGCCGTGGCCTCGATTAATTTACATATAATTTGTAAAGTTTTAAATTCTTGAAGTATATGATCTGAAAAGTATCACGTACTTTGAATGCTTTGAAAAGGTCAGATATTATATGTTAAATTGAGTATACTCCCCGATTGTCTTATGATATAATATATCAGCATCAGGCTTGGCTAGGATTTTTATAAATTATTATATCGCAAGACACGAGAGGGGTATTCTTTTTACAATCCATTATCATTATTTTCATTTGCAACAATTGTAAACACTAATGATAGGTGCAGCGCTGAAACAAACGCAGTGACGTAACAAAATAATGTCTTCTGATTACAATGTGACCAATCAAGATTATAAGAGGAGAATATCGCCGAAGATATCGAAAATTATAGTGCCAGCGATTTGGCATACAAAACCCACATTACTGGCATTGTTTACAATAGTCGCAAATGAAAATAATACCCTTCTCGTGTCTTGTGCATTTTAGGACATATCTTTGGAAATATTTGTTTTAAATAGGAACATCGGATATATATATATATATATATATATATATATATATATATATATATATATATATATATATATATATATATATATATATATATATATATATATATATATATATATATATATATTTGGTGGTTGTTTTGGCATGGAAGCCAGTGTAGGTGTCAGAATTGAACATATTCATTGTTATTTACAACCTTAATGACGCAGATTTACATGTATGTCCATTACACACCTTGTAGTTTACTGCTTAATGACAATTTCATGGTAGAATTTTTTTTTTTTCAAATAGCTAACATTAAAGATTTATATAATTTAGATTAGATTAGTATTTCAAGGGCAATATGTAGTCAGCCAGCCAACACAGATAATTATTTAAAAGCATGGCATCTTTGTGTTACAATGGAAGTAACTAGCCAGACGTGTTTAGTGTGCCTCAGGTAACATCACTAGGGTGGATGCCAGTTTGGATTTTGCTGTTAAAGTGTCAAAAAATAATGTCTCGAAAAATGGCTGCCATTTTCATTATTTTGACAGGTAGGATATCTTTATGTGCTGTATCTCCCTCAATAATCAATGGATTTTCATGAAATGTGTTTTTAATTGTAGGTTTTGACTACACTGCTCTCAGAAACGTATATTTACAAATATTTATGATTATCTCTGTGTATGTACAATACGAGCGACCAGAAGTTTCCCTCTTGGTCAGCTTTCAATGAGCATTGCAGTAAAGTAGATGTACCAACTACAACAGTTGGCATGATGCCGGTACTTCAGGCTCCTGCAGACAACAATGACACTGTTACTACTACTGAATCGATTTCAGAAGATTACTCAACACCTGGGGCAAAAACATGTGGTTGTCGTTGGAGATCTGCCCCTGTACATTTGGTCACTGAGCTGTGCTGGTCGAATCCTGAGAAATATGACAATGCCATAGTACTGATGGATGGCTTGCACATTCTCTTCAACTTCTTGAAAGCAATTGGTCAACATGTTGAGTATGCTGGCTTAGATGATGTTTGGGTGGAGGCTGGAATCTTTGCGCAAAATTCTACATATGCTATCATGGAGGGAAAGGCATACTACAGAGTGGTCCGTGGCCATACGTTAGCATACGAGGCTCTCTGCCAAATCAAGTGGTCAGCATTCCGGAGTTGGGCTGGTGAACGATTCCCGGCAGAACTGGACGAACAGGTCTCATCAATACATGAACTCATTGACACGAATCCCAAGAATGAAGAAGTTATATGTGAAAATGTGTGCAGACTGGCAGACATCTTGATGTGCCAAGACATGCAGAAGCTTTGGAAGGAGTTTGATGACTTGTTCATCAGTGACCCAAACTATGCATACTGGACCATCTACATGGAGCTTGTAGAGATCATGCTAGACTTCATTCGAGCAAACAGGCATTTGGAAGCTACACACCCAGACACCAGGGAGGATGCTACACAATCATGTGTACAATTATGTCAACTATGCCAGATGGGGTCCTGTCTACTATGCAGAAATGCTGGCCTTGCATGAAACCGCTCCTGAGGTATATGCAGAGTTTATGGAAGGAAACTTTGTCGTGAAGAAAAGCAAGAGGAAATTCAGCCAGGTGCCAATCGACCAGGCTACTGAATGGGTGAACAAACTGCAAGCTATCAAATGGGATCACTGGAATATTACAAGAAATGATACAGCTCGTGACAGGTTCTACTTAACATGGGGAGAGAGATCTACAATATCAAATGCAACAAAGGTGCTGTTGGGGGTAGAAGAGGAAGATGAGTCGCTATCAACTCGCAAGGATGCACTTCCATCAAAGGTGAAGAATGATGAAGCAGATGTCAAGAAACTAGTTGAACAGTTTGCCAGATTTGGAGTATTTTCTGTTCAGGAAATAGCTCCAGAAAGCAACAACGAAGAGTCACAAACATCGAAACACTTGATGTCACTGACAACTAGAGATATAGTATCTGAAGACATCCAAGAGCAACTATTTTCAGCAAAGACACGTGGCATCAAGGTGGTTGGTGACTTTGTGACAGACCGCTTAGTTGAAAAATAAGTACCTTTCTTTTCTCCAGTAAGAAAGCAGAAGTCTAAAACATTTGCACTCCTCTACAAGTGTGTGGTAAATACAGCTGCAAATATCAAAAAAGAAATAAAAGCAGACAGACACCTCATGCAAAGGTTGTTCAATGCCCTACAGTCAGGTCGTATGGTAAACATGGAGAACATCCTGAAGCATGAAACTGCGGGAGTCCCCATGTCACTGGCAAAGACAGATGGAAGTATGAACTCAAATGCCAAATCTGCTTGCTTGAAATACTTGCAGAAGACGTCAGCACGTGTTCTACAGATGTAGAAAATGCTGTCCAGGGTGCATATCTCCTCATAGAGATTAGGCAAACCATCTGGTTATAGGACATTTGCAGACTACGCAGATGTATTTGCCAAAACAGTGTTTAGGCACTTTGATCAAGGTGCTACTAGGGTAGATGTGATCTTCAAATGATACATTGGTTCCGGCTCCATCAAGACACGGATCTGAGTTACGAGAGGCAGAAAAACTAAGAAATCAATCCGAAAGTCGATCACTAGTGGTGAAGTGCCACTTCCACATGTGTGGCCACAGTTTATTGCTTTGAGTGAAAACAAAGCAGATCTTGCTTCATTTCTATCTGATAACCTGATGGGTAGATCAGAGCAAGTATCCTCAAACTGTGAAGTGATGGTAGATGGTTGTTTCAGCTCTACTGAAAAGGCTGTATCTACATCCAGAGGACACATTTCAACTCTTAGTTGTGACCACGAAGAAGCAGTCACAAGGCTCATTTTGCATGGTCTCGAGGCCAGATATGCGGGATATAAGCAGATAATGATGCCAAGACACAGATGTTCTACGTCTTCTGGTCCATTTCTTTGAAGACATAAAATGCCGTGTGTGGATGATAGGAGGAACTGCTAGATATTGACACATCTATCCAATTCATGAAATCTCACAGAAGCTACCGCAGCCTGTCAAGAACAACCTACTTGGATTCCACGCACTGACAGGTTCAGACACAACATCCTCATTCACGGGTTTTGGTAAAAAGTCCTGTTGGTATGTATACAGGGAGCGTCCACACCTGTTGGAAGGGGTTGGTCGTGATGATCCACTACAGGCAGTTGAGAAGTACATCTGTCTTATTTACTCTGCACCTGATCCACATAGTGGTGTAAACAAAGCAAGGAATGACATGTTGGAGAAAGGGAAGAAGGATATGGGTAATCTTCCACCTACTAAAGATGCCCTCAACTTACACTAAGCCAGAGCTAACTATCAAGCCAAGGTGTGGTTGAACGCTGACAGACAGAACATTGCTTCAACAGCTGGGCTACTCCAGACATCTTGAGGGTGGAAACATGCTGACACAGGAATCGAGGTAGTCTGGACAACCCCCCCTGCAGTACCAACTGTGTGTCTTGAATTGGTGGCATGCAGTTGCCAAACAAAGTGCAGATATGCTGCCTGTAAATGCAGTAAAGCACAACAAATCTGCACACCTACATGTGGATGTAATGCAGAACAGAGTTGTAATACTATGGCAAATAGCTGAATCCAAGACTTTCTGATCACCTCAGCTTGAAGTATTTTTCACTTTAATGGCAGCCATCTTGTATTTTTATATTAAACGTGTTGTGTGCAGAATTCTCATAGCGTTTTACATGTTTATATTGTATTTATATGCAATGAAACAAGCCAAAGCCAATTATATTCATGAATTGATATGTGTGACTTGTTCTCAGAATTGTTCATTCAAATGCATATGGCGGCCATTTTGAATGTTGAGTCATGGCTAAATTAGGCATTTTATCAACTGGCATCCATCTGGACATTAATCTGGAGACTATATAGAACATATCTGTGTAGTTAGATTGATTGTAACAAAGAAATGCCATCCAAACATTTTCCAGGCCCTTTTATCAATGTTGGCTGGCTGACTAATGAGTCACATGGAATAATTTATGAATGGTAGGAACGAAGGTGAGATTATTTCATGGGCTGTGTTCCATCATACCCATCAGCCAGGTAGTACCACCCCTGAGGAGAATGTGATCATCATTTCTCGTGTATGCCTTGTTTTGTGATGCTGCCTATTCATCACTCAATGTCTGTGGTGATGATGGAAGTTTGTTCCTAATTGTATCCGATGTACGTTTTAGTGGTGAAGATTAATTTACACCTGAGCATGCGAGGGTGTCGGTGAAGGGAATGGGGTGATGACTAAATGCACATAAAGCATGCATGGGTTAGGGTGATAATACAAAACCTGATTTTGAAAAATAAATACTTCATCGGTTGTCTCCAATTAGTAGTCGGAAAGACCTACTACACATTTTACAGTGACAAGATGGCGCACATCTCTCAGCAAACTTACTTGCGATTTAGTGAACAAACCTTTTTGACAGACGCAAAATAACCCTTCTTAAAGAGAAACTGGGCAAACATTATGGTGAATGTGACCAAATATCACATTACATCTAGTACCGCTAGTTAGAATGTTTCACCTCCCTCCCCCTTCAAACTTCTATATTCGCCCCTAACAACAATGAAACTAATATGTATTCATGTTTTAGTGTAGTTTACATGGTTTGCTTTATTTTGACATGCTATATGCCAATAGTTTAAAGACAGCATACAATTACACCATATTTAACTTAGCGCCTTGAACAGATTTATAGTGGTGACATTTGATAACCTCAAAATGACCTTGATATTCAACAGAAAAAAATGGAACCATATTTTTTTTCTGAATCTGTATGCAATAGTGATTATAAATATCATTGGTTCCAAAAAGTAACATGGAATTGTCACGGGACCTATGTTAGCTACATATGCCCCTACACTAATATGCATAGCAATGAAATATATATATATATATATATCTACAGAAAACATAAACGTGATATTCACTGTAGTTTAATCACGGTGAAAATATTAAAGAAAAAAACATATTTATATGTTTGAACAAATAAATTATCAGTTTTGATTATTGAGGCCAGACCGGCCTCGGTGGCGTCGTGGCAGGCCATCGGTCTACAGGCTGGTAGGTACTGGGTTCGGATCCCAGTCGAGGCATGGGATTTTTAACCCTGAGTGAGTGCTCCGCAAGGCTCAGTGGGTAGGTGTAAACCACTTGCACCGACCAGTGATCCATAACTGGTTCAACAAAGACCATGGTTTGTGCTATCCTGCCTGTGGGAAGCGCAAATAAAAGATCCCTTGCTGCTAATCGGAAGAGTAGCCCATGTAGTGGCGACAGCGGGTTTCCTCTCAAAATCTGTGTGGTCCTTAACCATATGTCTGACGCCATATAACCGTAAATAAAATGTGTTGAGTGCGTCGTTAAATAAAACTTTTTTTTAATTTTTTATTGAGGCCAGTGTAGCTTCTTTGTCTTTACGTTTGGTGATTTTCAATGCATCTGATAGTATCTGAAACATTTCCCCAGCATGTCAGAAGGTGTGTCACATTGCGCCGCACCCCAGAAATGTAAGCTTATGCTAGGTGCAAACTACCAACTGAGCGCACCCATCATAAGTTGGGATCAGGTGGAATTGCAACACAACCATCTGGTTGGCCAACTTCGTCATGACAGTTTGATCGTACAATTAGATGAAATTGCGAGCCAAAGTTGATATGGATTCTGAAATATTGATACCAATTTATTTTATTTTACAGGGCGACTATCTTGGGCATGTTTTTTCTATCAAAAGTTGAAAAATATAAGGGGTAGTATTTACCTGTGATATTGTCAGGATATATGCTATGAAGAAATGCCAAACTTGTCTGATAGTAAGGTAGTTGTAAATGCCACACCCGGTACCGGTTCCTACTCAGAGCGAGTTTTAACGATTCGGTTTAGGTGTAAGCCACTACACCCTCTTTTCTACCCTAACCACTAACAGTTAACAACTGACCCACTGTCCTGGAAATACAGCCCAGATAGCTGAGGTGTATGCCCAGGACAGCGTGATTGAACCTGAATTGGATATGAACACAAAAAGATGTTAAAATAAATGAATGAATGAATAAATGCCACTTAATCCCCAAATCGATACTCAGTTGTGTTTATCATCGTTATCTCAATGTTCAGTTGTTCTTATCATCGTTGTCGCGATGTTCAGTTGTGTTTATCATCGTTATCTCGATGTTCAGTTGTGCTTATCATCGTTATCTCGATGTCCAGCTGTGTTTATCTTCGTTATCTCGATGCTCAGTTGTGCTTATCATCGTTATCTCGACGCTGAGCAAATTGAACCAAACAGTTCAAGATAAGGTTGCATCGAGATAAACATAGCATATTTGGTAAAAACATATCTCTCCTTGGACCATTCCTCGACCTCGAGATATTCCAAGCAAACGAGATAACAGATGTCGACATAACTGCGTTTAATTGTATATGCTACTTAATTGTATTACTTACCGAATCCCACGGATCCCGTTTCTGTGACTTGTGTCAGATTGTTTAGATTGTTTTTGTAGATCTTGCACTGATGTTGTTGTTGGTTGAAGACGAAAGCAGTACAGACATCGGTCAGGCTTTTCGCACAAACTTCGAGACAACCGACGCGAGTAATGATTCCCGTTTTGGTAACCAGTGCATCTTCCACGACCGCCTTGTCGGTAAAAGTTCGTTTATAGGCCACTGGACCCAATTCGCATCTCTGAGAATCAACATTTACTGCAAGAACTCCAGCGGCTATGATGATGCAGATATGTGATGAGCGAATGTTGAATTCTGGGTAAATCTTCATGGTGACTTTATTCTAAAATTAAAATATAAGTATTTCTGACAAATGTAGGTGTTTTATGTTTGTTTTCTTTTGTTTGCTGATGCTTTTGTTTTGTTTCTTCTTTTCCTCTTTGTTAACGTGAAATTCAAAGTTTAGATGATTCTCTCTCAAGGCAAATTTCAATCAGAAATCGTAGTTCAACTGTCGACCAAAAAGTTAGCAGACGACAATGCTGACGTGTCATGTGTAGAAGTCGAAACACGTGACCTTTCAACCGCCCACTAGAAATGTGATGTAAAAATCAGACGACAAAAGCTGAGATCCGCAGAGTAAGACTGAAACAAACTTCGAAGTGTTTCTTGTAGAAATTTGAATCTTTTAACTTGAGAAAAATCCAGCCGACATCTGTGAGACTGTGCTCGCTATTGACGTCAAGTGAAATGACAGAAGCTGGTTAATGTTTTGTGAGAGTGCCATGAAGTTTTTGTTAATAGATTCCTGTCAATTATTAATCACTCTGATGAGGTCTCAGACAAATGGTTCTGTTTAAAATGGCAACTTGCTAAATATGCAGTGAAATTGTATCGATCGTGTAGCAATACTTTAAAGTGGTTATAAATAGCTAATTAAGCTTCGAACTGCCATTAAGGTGCACACACCTTAGTCAGTAGTCGTTTAAAGTGTAACGCTGTGCATAATTTTAGATCTTGAAAAACCGGGGTTGGGTTGGGGGTGGGGCATAGCCCAGTGGTAAAGCATTCACCTGATGTGCGGTCGGTCCAGGATCAATCGCCGCCAGTAGGTCCATTGGGCTATTTCTCGTTCCAGCCAGTGCTCCACGAATGTAATATCAAAGCACGTGGTATGTGCTATCATACTATCTAGGAGGAGAGAGATTTCAAAATTTTCAATGTTAAATTTGTCTGGAATTCGTTTTAATTTTTATTTATATTTTCACAGTAATTTTCTTTAATTTAAAAAGTTTAAATCTATGTTTTTTGTTTTTTTAATTCACGAATTCACAATTGTCAAAAAAAAATAATATATGTTATTATCTGGAAATTGCCCGGGAAAATTATACTACCAAGTTTCCGATCATCTACTGGACAATCAAGCCGACGACAGTGGTTCAAATCCCGTCAAAGCTGGCTCACACATTCATTCATCTTTCTCATCTATCACCCTCTGCCTATCATTCTCATTATCTTAATATAAAAAACTTTCCAATTTCTCACACGATTTCAATCTGTTTCGACCCTTTCTGTCAATTTCCTCCGACTCTGTCTTCTGAGCTGTCCACACCATCGCCTACTTGTCTCAACTTCCTCCACGGGTGCAGTCTCTGTGTATATCCCTGCACCCACCTGGCATCCTCGTCCTCTGCCGCTAATAAAGCTGGTCTGACCCACGGCACTAACTAACGACCGCCGGTAGTAGGGGTGCATAGTAGGTGGTTATAAGTGCCTCTTAACAATGCCAGAAGTAACTACTGAACACTCCCCGAAGTGGTCAGACTAAGCCCACAGCTAAAAGCTGATGGTGAACAGGTGTGTGGCACAGATAGCCACAAGAGACAAGCACCTGTCGCGGTTGGAGAGACAAGGACTGGGATGTGGAGGTGGACAGCGAAAGAAGTTGAAAGATAGGAGGAGTTGCCAGATCGCGAAGAAATGAGATGGAATTCAAAGGAGAGAAAGGAAAGGGGGCACTGGGATAATAAAAAAATAAAAAAATAAAAAAAAAAGGTTTCCGATCGTAACGCTAGGAGGAGATAAGCATTTTAAAATTTCCAATTTAAATTTTACAAATATTTAACTGAAATAAAAAAAAAATCATATATATATTGGCTTTTGAAGAATACCCGAGAATACTTACAACAGGTTTTAGAACTATGCAGTACAAATTATACGAAAAAAAACCACTTTAAATATAATAGAAATTCACAAATTTCAAATATATATCTGTATCAGTTTGTGAAGACGGTCCCAGAAAAAAATAAGGTCAAAATTCAAGACTATCAATTCAAAAATCTAGAAGATATAATAATTTCGAATTAAATTTTAAAATAATATAATAGACACTCAAAATTTCCTAAATATATGTGTCCATGTGTGTGTGTGTGTGTGTGTGTGTGTGTGTGTGTGTGCGTGTATGTGTGGTTGTATGTATGTATGTACTACGTATGTATAACTATTTGTAAATATTGTACAATATAAGACAATGATTCAAGGCACCTCGAGCTTGGCACTGGCAGCGATCTGGGGACAATAACTCATTAAAAAAGTATGCATTTTAGTTAGAACATTCTTTTTGGTCAAATTGTTAATAAAAGATATCCCAATACTGCGTAAATTTAGACTTGGAAATGTCAGACTTCCTATGCAACTGGTAGACAGTTTAATAATGAGAGAGAAAAATTGAGTATATCACATATGGAAAACTGATGTTTGTGATGTGTTTCATTTTTAATATATGTGTCCATGTGTGTGTGTGTGTGTGTGTGTGTGTGTGTGTGTGTGTGTGTGTGTGTGTGTGTGTGTGTGTGTGTGTGTGTGTGTGTGTGTGTGTGTGATAAAGGAATGCCAATGAAAGTCATAAAGCTACACATCAGTGGTTCAACTTTTAATTTTGTTTGTCTTTTGTTGTTGCTGTTGTTGTTTTTGTTGGTGCTGTTGTTCTTGTTGTTTTTGCTAAACGAAAAAGTGGGGGGACACTTATATAGATTGTCCCCCGGCGTTGAAAAGTCTCCACTGATCGACGCCCATGATTCAAATTAGCGCAACTACTGTCCAGCGACAATTAAAAACAGCTAATTAAATTGTGTAAGTATTTGACCACTGCTACCACGCAAAGATGCAATAACATTGATACATACCGTGTTATTACAGGGAGAGAAGGCCGTACCTTCCATGTGGAGGGGGAGCAGGCCGTACCCTCCATCGGGGGGGGGGGAGGAGGGGGAGCAGGCCGTACCTTCCGGGGGGGGGGCAGAAACTCACTTCTTTTTTTTCACTCCATCTCAGGGTTTAATTTGTATACTGGTTCATGTGTTTTTAAAAAATAGTCTTCCCCCCCCCCCCCCCCCCCCCCGGATTTTTATCAGTGTACGGCCATGTATTATATGGTCTATTGTTGCTATGCATGTACTACCTATTTATTGTTGACTTTTATCGATTGTAATCCGTTGCTATCTTTCATTCACCGCAATGCGCACATTACATTATTTATTTGTAAATGTTTATGTTGTTTATGCCTAAAAAAGTCGTCTTTATGACTATATGTCAAAATGACCGAATGCTCTCCATCCATCAGCTCTAGTCTTTGACATGGCGTTATTTGCTGAAGAAAAGTGTGGAGGTGGGGAAGGGACTGTTCACCCACAACAACCTGATGTCTTTGGTGCATTCTGGTCGCACGTATGGGATACAATACATTACTGCAGGTCAGGTCATGTCACAGTAATGGAGCAAAGAGCAATGCCAACGAAAAAAAATGTGCAATTTTGATTTAGGAAATTTGGCGCAATTTTGAAAGGTCGGTCAAAAAAGAAAGATCAAGAGCTAACATAGGTTTTGATTTTAGTGAGTCGAGCGTAGCTCGTTAATTCGACCTATTTGATGCTGGGGTATCTTCCTAGATTGCCTATAGGGCCCTTAAAAAGTGCCTGGCCGCTTCTGGTCGTGGCATGACAACACAGGGGAGACTCGTACAATTTGTGTATATACACCGGTAGGTAAGGCACCCTGATGTTGTCCTGGGTTTGTTTTTGGTCTTGTCTTCTTGAAGGCGTCCTCGTCAGTGTCACCAAGTGCCCAAGTAGCCCACCAGCAGCAAGTATTTGGGATTGGGTTTGGTGAGGCCGGTATTCTTTTGTCCAGCTTCCCCTAGGTGCATTGCAATTGTGTACTCGGAGTCGTTTTTTTTTTTTTGCTCAGCTCCTTATTAGGGTACGTGCTGGGCCATTAATTGTGGGCGGGTGCATTATTATCCTTAGTCAATGCACCATATGTACTGTTGCGGTTGTGCTTGCAGTCTGTTTGTAAAACCGTAGTTTGGTGTTAAAGTTGTTCCTCGTGTCCTAAGTCCCTATTCTAGTGTAAACCAACGGCTATTCAAAGCCACCCATCCCCCATCCTTTTTTATAATGAAATACAAGGAGTGGGGTTGGTGTGTGTGTGTGTGGGGGGGGGGGGATTATACTAGCCTAGCTATCTAATTTGAAGAGTATTCCCTTATAGTGTAGGTATTTTTTAAAACGCCTAGTGCTTAACATATCTTATTTCTAGCAGAAACAAATGTCTATTAGGCAATAAGGCAGATAACTGACGTGAAGAAGAAGTTTATGTAAGCACACATTCCTGCGCAATAATGTGTAATTAATACTAAATTACACTGAAAACTACTGAACATTAACTTTAACTCTTTGTTATAATTTCCACAGGTTTATGTTTAAAGTCGGTCTGAATAACAACTCGGAAAATTACGACTACACGCGCTTATGAAACTTTATTTCATACTACAGTTTGACTTTATTCAATCTTGTCATAAACTATTTCAACGACGTTAAATTATGGGTGGGGTGTGGGTAATTTTAATATTTAACTATAGGGTATAGAATATACATGCTAAAAAGGCCTCAGGTTAGCAGATTTTACTCAATTACTTCTATTGTTTTGCCCGAATTTGATGTTTTGGTTCAGTAGTAGTGGTGCAGTAACCACCCCCACCCCTACCCCCATCCCCCTTCCCCATTTATTGTTTAAAAAATATTTCGTTATTGTCATTTTAAAAATAATTGTATGTAGGAAATTATTGTTTCAACACAATTAATGTATCAGCAGAGCAAGATAACAAGAGTTAATGTGAACAGAGCCGATAATTAACCGCTGTCCGGATATCGTCGCACGGAATAGTCCGAACAACATCTTCGCATAGGTTTCCATTGTCCATTTCCTTTGTGGTGTCCTCATTGTTGTTCTGGTAGGTTCTCTTACTTTATTAGATCTATTTTTCTACGTTTTGTGTTTATAAACTGAAATAAATGGTCATATGTATAGTTAGCCTCAAGCAAAAGTTCGATCCGAACCCCTACAATATTAAAAACATTATTATACTGATCTTCTAGTTTTATCGTTTTTATGTTATTATTAATCGTTATGATGAAGTACTCACCATAACAAGACAAAACATATATTATATAACTTTACTCTACAACAATTCCCACCTTCATACGACGTGTGTTCATAGTGATTGGCGGACATTTTGTATTTCATATCAAATAATACTATCTAAACGCTTACCTTAAATATGATACAAGTCCGCGCAATCCACAATGAATTTCTCAAATAGATCGTCTGACCCTCTCATACATCTGTACATGAACTCCGTCAGATGGAGGTCGAAGTGATCTTTCCTGGTGTGGGTACTTGGCAGTTACCGCTTGATTTGCCACCACGTGTTTTTTATTAAATTGGTGCAGGCACCAGTCACAGGATCTGCAGAAAATAAACATACAATTAGGTTTAGGTTTAGGGTTAGGGTTAGGGTTAGGGTTAGGGTTAGTTTGTTGTTTAACTTACCAACAAAATTCTCGCTGTGGTTGACTGTGATGTGGCTGTAGCCTTTGGGACTTTCCGATAATTTATTATATCCAGCCCAACGGTCAGTGATGATTTTTGTACCTGCTTTCACATACTTTTCGATTAATGACACTAACGTAGGGCCATCTCTGCTTTCGACAGGTATTAAAAATACCTGTCGTGTTTCGCGGCATATACCCCCAAGTACCCACTGTCCATCTACAATTCTGCCTCGGTTATACTTTCTTTTGCCAAATTTGGCTTCGTCAATCTCAACACTGAGACCAACTCCACCAATCTCAACAGCAGACTCATTCTCAACTACGGCACAGCAAACCTCCCTACAGTAATTGTAGTAGTCTGCTACCGTTTCTCTGCCAGTTTCAAGTATACCACTGTCATCAGCGTCCGAATCGTCATCGGCAGAACTTAGTGATGTTTCTTTTATGGCCAACTTGTAGTTAAATTTGTTAACAAAACAGTATATTAATAAGAGACTTTTTCGGTAGGATAGATTAGAACCTCCAAACCAAATACGTTTTTTTGAGTGGCACTTGGTTTTTCGATTTTTTACATTTGCCTTTATTGCATTGAAAACGGTAATCTGTCCTTCTTTTACCTTTACGTTTGATTTGATACAATTTTGTTAAGTCGTCATTGCACGTTGGGCATTTAACAGAAGTTGGTAATAATTTATGTTCTTGACAAAATTTTATAGTTTCATCGGTATCGTCCAACATTTTCCCTAATCTTATTAAATTTAGTCCTACATGTTTTCCTTTTCTCTTTTTACTTTCAGAAGATGTAACTTGTTCACTAGATTTATGTTTTACACTGCCACTACTACACGGAATTGGATCAGACATGTTTGTAACAAAACAAAAATATGCAATGACAAAAGGAAGACATGTCAGTGTTTCTTTTATACACATATTTATCACATGACGATTTTAAATGACAATAGAACTCATAAAAATTGATTTCAGCGTTTTATTAACAATGCTACATATTCAAGTGATACACACAAATCACGGTGATCATGAACTTCATACAATTCGCGTAGAAAGAAGTTTTTACGAAAATTAATTATTCATATATTTCGTGAGTCATCGTACATTACCGTAAATATAACCCACAATTCATTGCACTAATCCGGAAATAATTAATATTCCAAAGTTCTATTGACTAGAACTATTTGTTCAGTTATTCTCAAATCCGTTGTAGCGCAGTCGGTTAAGCACTTGGACATGTTAGCTGCAAGATGTCAGTCCTCGAGTCTCTAGGATCGAATCCAAATGTAAGAGTTAATGCTTGTATGTGTTTATATGTAAGATAAAAATAAAATATAACAGAATGTGGAGGAAAAAAAGAAAGGAATGTAATATGAATTTGGGGGGAAAAAAACGAAAAAAAAAAGTTTTTCTTTAATTTCTTCTTTCTTTCTTTACTCCCCACAAAAGCCATGCCCCACTTTTCTATATACTCCCCATCAAAAAATCCCTCTTTAGAGCCTTGACTATAGGGGGTACGGATCGTTTTTACATGCTCATATACCACGAAGGTTTCGAGCATGTCTGCCCCGAGTCCCGTCCGAGACTCGGGGCAAAGAACTTTAATGCGAAATTTTGAATTTTTAATATAAAAAAAAATGGGACCAATTTTAAATTTAGGCCTAGATGTGCATTCCAAATGTAAGTAATAATAATACAGAGCTACAATTAATTGCCCCTAGACTAAAAAAAAAAGAGGGGGTGTTAGCAAGGAAAAGATGGTGGGGGGGGGGGGTGTCAACCCGCGCCCAGGAAGTCTTGTTATTGGATTAAAAAGAGAGATAGGCATCAATCGTATCAGGAACGTTGGCGTGGACGACAACATGGGGGTAAGGGGAGGGGGGGGGGGGGGGGCCTAAGCGCCTAACCACATACTTCCGGTAACACCCCACCCACCACCCCACCCAAGCCCTCCAACCACCCTCCCAGCCGCAGTGCCACCCAGTCTCGATGCCCCTCTTTATTAGGTGATAGTCCAGCGTTAGTGTTGCTAGGAGAGCAACACAAGGTGATTTAATCACAACGCTGTAGAATCTAATCACAGTGCTGTAGAATAGGAGGTGTTGGAGGACAAGTTTTGCGTCTGGTGAGTCGTGGAGAGCGAAAGGTATTCAGTCGATTCCGGAGTTCAGAGACGCCTCTCTGTCGACCGAGAGAACAAAAAAAGTTACGTCATTCAACAGACTCTGTCACCACTTTAATGTATAAAAACCGGACGGGTGGGACAAGAATAAAGGACATTCGGTCTCCCCCGCCGGCATAGGAACAGCGTACCGCCCTATTTGATTAAAATTTCTTTTTATTTCAATATTAAAAATAAATAAAACAAGAAAAACATATTTTAAAAAAGAGCACACTTTAAAACAATAACACCAAATTAAAAATTCTTACCCTGTATACAACATATGAAGTAGCCGGTGGGCGGAGAGCATGTTATTGCCAGATAACACCCTCCCCCCACCCCTCCCCCCAATATCAACCATGAGCTGACAGCACTATCATTCATACGACAAACATACCAACACCACATTTATAATAAAAATAAAAAATAAATTAATATAGATTATAAATATAATAATACAATAAAAAAAAAATTGGTATAATAATACCCATATTTATTATATATACAATGTTATTTTAAAATATGTTTTTTAAAAGCCGGGAAACACATTAAAATTTACACACCTCCTCGAAGCCGCCAGGCGCTGCGGTGCACCGGACAAAAGGGTGGAGAGACCGGTCAAACAATTATTACCAACAAAATGGCGGACCTGTCTATCAGATTTATTTAATTTTAAATTTGTTCTACATTTATTTCTAATCTTTTAAAAAAAATTATGTTCATCGGTCCACCATGGTACCGAATTAATTTTATTTTTATTTGAACAGACAGGAACAGTTTTATTTGCAATGTCAATAATATACTTCTCAAATGAATTTAAGGGTAAAAAATTTATAACCAAATAAGTTTCAGAGTGTATTAGATTGATGATGTAAACTACACCAATTTTTTTATTTATTGTTCCATATTTACAAAAAAACACAAATAAACGTCACTTTATACAAGAAAGTCACATGACATGCTGTCAAAGTTGAAGGTTCTCAAACATGGATTTTACACATTAGAACATTCGTTTAATAGTGTGTGAATGCACCCCTGGCGCGAATACACTCGACACATCGTTGCCTCATGCTGTTGATCAGACGTCTGAAGAACTCTTGGGGAATGGCCTGCCACTCTGCCATAAGAAGTTGACCCAGATCATGAAGGTTGGCCGGAGGGGCATGGTTATCCCGAACTCTCCTGCCTAATTCGTCCCAGGCGTACTCTATTTGGGCCAAGTCAGCCGAATATGCTGGCCAATCCATCCTGGCGATACCTTGTTGTCTGAGAAAGTCCGTTACCACCCTGGCGCGGTGGGGTCTGGCATTGTCATCCTGCAGAACTGCCCCGCCGCCAGTCTGCTGAAGGCCTGGGAGAACCAACGGCCGGATAATCTCATTCAGATAGCGGATTCCATTCAGATTGCCATCCACCACATAGAGGAGGGTCCTGTGGTGGATAGAGATGCCGCCCCACACCATGACGCTGCCACCACCGAACCGGTGACGTTGTCTAACGTTAACGTCAGCGAAGCGCTCCCCAGGACGTCTGTAGACACGAACCCGACCGTCGTTGAACTGGAGACAGAATGGACAGAATTTTGAGTATAGCAATTAGTAAAAGAAATTAGTAGGATTTAAAAAGAAGTTACAAACCAAAATTAATTGACTGCTCGGCCGAATATTTATATAATTTGAAGCATTTTAGAAGAACAGTCCAAAAATAAATAAGAGAAAGGAGAGAGGATCGGACTATTTATTAATATTTAAAAAAAAAAAAAGAAGTAATTTCGACATAAAATTTTGAACGAAGGTCCAAATATTTAAAATCCAACCTATATGTCCACATGAGTGGCCTCGTTAAGGCCGTTAGGGTGCGGAGGTTGAGCCTACGGGGAGCTGAGGAGCGGTGTCACACTCAGGGACGGGCGCAGATGTCGCTTCATGGCCAAGTCCTTCATGACGACTTCGTAGCCGGCGCCGCAGATCGTGTTGATGATTCTATGAATGGTTTGGCTATCCATGTCTGTCAGTAGAATCGCTTGGCGGTACGTCTTCTGGTGCGGTGGGTCACGATGAGTCCCGTCTTGTTCTCTTGCCACTTGAGTGTGTGGAGCTCATAGTGGCACCCGTCTGGTAGTGGTTTCCAGTCCTGATTGGAGACCCTGCCCCTCAGCTTCGCCGTATCTGTAGTGTCTCCCTGCACAAAGTCGTCGTACTGTGTCTTCAGTTTTGCCAGGGCTAAGTGCCAGTCGTCCTTTCGTCCTTTCGTGCAGGGGGGTTCGGCTGTCAGACTGGCTGGACTGTAGGAGATGACGCTTTCCTCTTTCCAGCCGCCCGCATTAACAGCAACATGCGGCTCAACGGAAGTGGTCTGTATAGTCGACCGCTGCACCGGAGTAGGCATGGGAGTAGATGTCACGGGACGCAGCGGTGACTGGGCCATGGCGGTGTTCAGCAAGTCATTATTACGACCGAGGTCGTTTCGCAGTTGAGCAACCCGCATTGGTCCCCCCTGATCCGCCCCTAGCGCACGTTCCTTCTTCCTTTCTCCTCTTCTGTTCCTCTTCTTGGTATCCTAGTCACTGTACACCAAAGTCACGGTGGCCCGTGACCCGGTGTACGCAACGCAGAACTTCAATTTAATTCCAAAGCTTGCCATAAGTCCCTCCAGTTGGGGGGGGGGGGGGGGGGGGGGGCAAGTTGAGAGCGCACAGCGACATGTCAGGCATCATTGCGATCTACCAGCGGAATGAGCAACAGAGGAATCGAAATTACCTCTATTTGCCAAAAAGATATGAATGTTTGTCCATTAGGGAGTTGTGAATAAAAGAAAGAATGTCCCTGAACTTTTTTTGTAATTCCAAAACTGTCTGTTGAAAAACATTCGCGCCCATAGGGGGTGGGGTCTAAAGATTCGAAATATACTCTCCTCAAACCTGGGATTGTTGGAATTTCTGTTTTACCTTTTGACATGTTAGCTTTTACTATTTTCAAATGGTTCGGAAGAGGTGATGCAGGGGCACCACTCAGAACAGCGAAGGGGTTGCTGGTTGGAATGAGATATACATTGTCACAGTATTTATACTATTTGACTCGTCTCCCTGTTTCCAACCGAGCTATTGGTGCCTTCCTTTTCCTGATCTCTCCTAGCTTGGATCTCGGGGGTGGCGTCGTGTTTTTTTGGCATGTTGCTCAAGTCTGTGATTCTGTTTCGTTTATCCATTTCCTGGTTCTCTTTCAGTACTACAACTTTGAATTTGAAGACACATCAGCAAGTTTTCATTCCAGGCTGGTTTCAGAGATGCTGGTAAACAAACAATATGTTGTGAATCAGATCAAAACGTTAAAGGTCTTAAAAAACCCTCAAATATGTCTTGTAGTCATGATGTATGTGCTGAACATGAGGTCTCGTCAAAACATTGTGAAAACATCCTTGATCTGGAAGAACAAATATCAACACATTCTTTCGAGAAGACTTTTAAATGTGGAATGTGTTTAAAGTGTTTCGCTTATAAGTATCACATTATGCAGCACTTGAGGATCCACTGTGGAAAAATACCATATCAGTGTGAGGTGTGCAGGAAGTGTTTTGGTGAGAAAAGATACTTGAAAAAGCATGTCTTTATTCACACTGGAGTTATGAAATTCAAATGTGAAGTGTGTATGAAATGTTTCTCACAAAATACCTACTTGAAACAACATATGTCGGTTCACGCGTGTGTTAAGCATTTCAAATGTGAGGTATCTGCAAAATGCTTCTCACAAAAGACCAATTTGAAACAACATATGTTTGTTCACACTGAAGTTTGGAATTTTAAATGTGAGGTATGTGCAAAATGTTTCTCAAGTAAACCTAACTTGAAACAACATATGTTGGTTCACACTGATGTTAAGAATTTCAAATCTGAGGTATGTGCAAAATGTTTCTCAAGTAATGCTAACTTGAAACAACATATGTTGGTACACACTGGTGTTAAGACTTTCAAATGTGAGGTATGTGCAAAATGCTTTTCACAAAAGACCAACTTGAAACAACACATGGTTTGTTCACACTGGATTTGGGAATTTCAAATGTGAAGTATGTGCAAAATGTTTCTCACGCAATACGCACTTGAAACGACATATGTTGGTTCACACTGGTGTTAAGAATTTAAAATGTTAGGTATGTGCAAAATGTTTGTCAAGTAATCCTAACTTGAAACAACATATGTTGGTTCACACTGGTGTTAAGGATTTCAAATGTAAGGTATGGGGAAAATCTTTCTTACGAAATACCATCTTGAAACAACATATGTCTCTTCACACTGGTGTTAGGAATTTCAAATGCTAGGTATGTGCAAAATTTTTCTCACAAAATACCTACTTGAAACAAAATATGTTGGTTCACACTGGTGTTAAGAGCTTCCAATGTGAGGTATGTGTAAAATGTTTCTCAAGTAATATCAGCTAACGACATATGTTAGTTCATAGTGCTATTAAAAGTTTCAAATCTGAGATGTGCAAAGTGATAAGAATTTCAAATCTCAGGTATGTGAAACTTGTTTCGCAGACAATAGCGACCTGAAACAACGTATTTTGTTTCACACTATTGTTAAGAGTTGAATGTGACGTATGTGCTAAATGTTTCTCATACATGTTCATATTATTAGAGAGGTGTGTAGCTGAGTAGTAATGAGATGGGTCATGGGATCAACACTCTTCAAACTGATTTAACATACAACACCATTTTGGAGTGCCCCGTGTTTGTTCATATTAGTTAGAGAGGTGTGTAGATTAGTAGAAGTGTGATGGGTCATGGGATCAACACTCGTCAAACGGATTTAACATACAACACCACTGTTCATTAGTAGAAGTGTGATGGGTCATGGGATCAACACTCATCAGACTGGATTAACATACAACACCATCTTGAAGTGCCTCCTGTCTGTTCATATTAATTAGAGAGGTGAGTAGCTCAGTAGAAGTGTGATGGGTCATGAGATCAACACTCGTCAAACGGATTTAACATACAACACCATCTTGAAGTGCCTCCTGTCTGTTCATATTAATTAGAGAGGTGAATAGCTGAGTAGAAGTGTGATGGGTCATGGGATCAACACTCGTCAAACGGATTTAACATACAACACCATCTTGAAGTGCCTCCTGTCTATCCTTCAGGCGACATAAAGAGGTATGTAGGTCAGCAGACGTGTGAAGGTCATTAAATCGATACTCGTCATAAGACCTACTTTAGGATTTATCACTCACACTATGCCAACCTTCCCGTAACTTTCACCAACATCATGAATAAGAACGAAGGTAAAATGGTTGAATATGGTTCAGTATTCGCTGTGGGTATTATGACTACTCAAGTATGGCTCTAAACAGCTAAACTACATTGGTTGTCTGAGAAATATAAATTACAAGTTTAGACATAGTCCTGGTTTATGCTGTTTATAAAATTTCAAATCTGATGTGTCTGCCAAATGAATTTAGACACAATATAACTTTAGACATAACACTGGTTTATGATTTTAGATGGAGACATAATACTAGTTTTTGCTGGTTATAAACATTTGAAGTGTGATGTGTCACAGGTTTCACACACAGTGCCTGTTTAAAACAAAATTAATTTCATCTTATGCTGTTAATAAAATGTACAAATGTGAAGGGTCTACCAGATTAAACTACTTTAATGTCATTTCATGTTGCTAATAAAAGTTATAAATGTGAAGTGTCTTCCAGATTACACTATTTTAATGGCGTTTTATGGTCTTAAAAAAATTTACAAATTTGAGGTGTCGAAGTGTACATGATATATTTTAGTATTTGTCAAGCATATTTTCTGCTGATATTGTAAGTTTATAGTAGGCTCTGTGCGTATCAAAATTATATGTCAATAAACAACTGATCTGAATGTTTTCACTTTTGTTTTTCATTTTGATATCAATTTAGAATTTTGTACAATTTAAATAAATGTTTCTTGTGAAGTAATAACAAAATGACCCTGTCTGAAATAATACTTCATTTCAGCTTTGTAATGTGGTACATTAATCACAAAACAAATACTTCAGTTCAGCTTTGTAATGTGGTATGTTAATCACAAAACAATACTTCAGTTCAGCTTTGTAATGTGATACGTTAATCACAAAGCAAATACATGCCATAGCAAATCCGTGTGTATACTATGACTAATGCACAGCTAAATACTCTTTATTACAAAAGCTATATTTTAATGAAACGTTGGACGCATGTCAATACCCCTTATCTGACTCCTATAATAGACTCGTCCAGTGGTCGATCCATAGTCGTAAGGTTGGGCGGGAAATCTTATTGAGTGACTCCTATTAAAATAATTAGCATTTTGTGTCATTTTTTGCAAATTTTAACTTCTTAAAAACATTTAACGTAACTCAGAACATCGACATCCCCATTACAAGTAGCCGACTAACGATAGAAGAACATCCAGACGATATCAGTGTTGAGTGAATGCAGATAGAAACCAAACGAAATTATGGCCCTTGTCGACGACGATTTCAACGTCAAAAACTATTAACACAGTCTATATCATTACGTGTTATGTACATGATGTAGCTGACAGACTGGACCAAGTCGACGGGTCCGGACCAGGCTTGGTTGGGGTTAGGGCGGGGTCGTTGCACACGACCCTACTAAATAAGTCCGAGTGCGCGGATATTGCACACAGCTTTAATAGGGCCAAGGTCACGACAGGTATCCACTATGGGCGATCGTTGTCCTCGTCAAGCCTAAGGGTGACACACACCTGCACACCAACGTCATTGTCCTCTACGTCAGGACCAATCATGGTCACGTTTATGCATAATGTCAGTCTGTATAATAACTGCATTTCAACACTACAGTTTGAAGTGGTTCAGTATCGTCATAAACTATTTCAAAGCGGGGTGGGGGGGGGGGGGGGGGTGGTGGTGGTGGTAATTTTGAATTACTGTTGCTACAGTAGAGCAAGTTAGGTCACAAAAAGGAAGATATTTTGGGGGATGGGGTGGGGGGTGGGTTCATGTCCCGAAATCCCCCGCCAAGTAAATGACGCCCATGTCAACACACATTACACAACTGGATTCACCGGTATTGTCTCCCAGTGTTTCAATTGCTACCGGCGAATGATAACTGCTTAACAAGTCTGACAACTGAAATTAAATAAATCTTCTGACATTAGCTGCGTGCACTCGGCCTGGGAATAGATTCCTGAACTGAATCCCAAACCCCACACGTGTAACGTGTACGTGGTTTCTGCGAATAGATTCCTGAACTGAATCCCAAACCCTACACGTGTAACGTGTGCGTGGTTTCTGGGGCGGGGCGTAGATCAGTGGTACAACGCTCGCTTGCTGCGCGGTCGGTCTGGGATCGATCCCCGTCGGTGAGCCCATTGGGCTATTTCTCATTCCAGCCAGTGCACCACGACTGGTATAACAAAGGCCGTGGTATGTGCTATCTTGTCTGTGGGATGGTGCATATAAAGATTCCTTGCTGCTAGTCGAAAAGAGTAGCCCATAAAGTGGCGACAGTAGGTTTTCTCTCTCAATAGTTGTGTGGTCTTTAACCATATGTCCGACGCCATGTAACCGTTAATAACATGTGTTGAGTGCCTCGTTAAAAAAACATTTCCTTTGTGTGTGGTTTCTAGTCACAACAATAATGTGAGCTTGACGTTTTGTTTATTGCTTTCTGGTCAATACAGAAAACATAAAACAAAGCGTCTAGACGGTACAGTCTATAGATCATGTTGTTGGTAGCATTGGTTGGCAACGTGGTACGAGTATAGGCTGTATTGTACTACTATACAGCCTATACTCGTGGTTGTCTTATGAAATTGTTAACAATAATATTAGCTTTTAAAGTAACACAATGACATTTTGGCTGATAATAAAATAAACTTATTTTCGGGGGTTGTTTTTCAAATTAGCGTTACTGTCAAACAGCTATATAGATACCTCATTTGTAAACGGATCACTTGGGTTGTCATGCCACGACCAGAAGCGTTCAGGCTCTTTTTAAGGGCCCTGTGGGCAACCTAGGCAGACACCACAGCATCACAGAGGTCTAATTAACGAGCTACTCTCGATTCACTAATGTCAACCTAGACAGACACCACAGCATCATAGAGGTCTAATTAACGAGCTACTCTCGATTCACTAATGTCAACCTAGGGAGACACCACAGTATCACAGAGGTCTAATTAACGAGCTACTCTCGATTCACTAATGTCAACCTAGAGAGACACCACAGCATCACAGAGGTCTAATTAACGAGCTACTCTCGATTCACTAATGTCAACCTAGGGAGACACCACAGCATCACAGAGGTCTAATTAACGAGCTACTCTCGATTCACTAATGTCAACCTAGGGAGACACCACGGCATCACAGAGGTCTAATTAACGAGCTACTCTCGATTCACTAATGTCAACCTAGGGAGACACCACAGCATCACAGAGGTCTAATTAACGAGCTACTCTCGATTCACTAATGTCAACCTAGGGAGACACCACAGCATCACAGAGGTCTAATTAACGAGCTACTCTCGATTCACTAATGTCAACCTAGGCAGACACCACAGCATCACAGAAGTCTAATTAACGAGCTACTCTCGATTCACTAATGTCAACCTAGGGAGACACCACAGCATCACAGAGGTCTAATTAACGAGCTACTCTCGATTCACTAATGTCAACCTAGGGAGACACCACAGCATCACAGAGGTCTAATTAACGAGCTACTCTCGATTCACTAATGTCAACCTAGGGAGACACCACAGCATCACAGAGGTCTAATTAACGAGCTACTCTCGATTCACTAATGTCAACCTAGGGAGACACCACAGCATCACAGAGGTCTAATTAACGAGCTACTCTCGATTCACTAATGTCAACCTAGGGAGACACCACAGCATCACAGAGGTCTAATTAACGAGCTACTCTCGATTCACTAATGTCAACCTAGGGAGACACCACAGCATCACAGAGGTCTAATTAACGAGCTACTCTCGATTCACTAATGTCAACCTAGGGAGACACCACAGCATCACAGAGGTCTAATTAACGAGCTACTCTCGATTCACTAATGTCAACCTAGGGAGACACCACAGCATCACAGAGGTCTAATTAACGAGCTACTCTCGATTCACTAATGTCAACCTAGGGAGACACCACAGCATCACAGAGGTCTAATTAACGAGCTACTCTCGATTCACTAATGTCAACCTAGGGAGACACCACAGCATCACAGAGGTCTAATTAACGAGCTACTCTCGATTCACTAATGTCAACCTAGGGAGACACCACAGCATCACAGAGGTCTAATTAACGAGCTACTCTCGATTCACTAATGTCAACCTAGGGAGACACCACAGCATCACAGAGGTCTAATTAACGAGCTACTCTCGATTCACTAATGTCAACCTAGGGAGACACCACAGCATCACAGAGGTCTAATTAACGAGCTACTCTCGATTCACTAATGTCAACCTAGGGAGACACCACAGCATCACAGAGGTCTAATTAACGAGCTACTCTCGATTCACTAATGTCAACCTAGGGAGACACCACAGCATCACAGAGGTCTAATTAACGAGCTACTCTCGATTCACTAATGTCAACCTAGGCAGACACCACAGCATCACAGAGGTCTAATTAACGAGCTACTCTCGATTCACTAATGTCAACCTAGGGAGACACCACAGCATCACAGAGGTCTAATTAACGAGCTACTCTCGATTCACTAATGTCAACCTAGGGAGACACCACAGCATCACAGAGGTCTAATTAACGAGCTACTCTCGATTCACTAATGTCAACCTAGGGAGACACCACAGCATCACAGAGGTCTAATTAACGAGCTACTCTCGATTCACTAATGTCAACCTAGGGAGACACCACAGCATCACAGAGGTCTAATTAACGAGCTACTCTCGATTCACTAATGTCAACCTAGGGAGACACCACAGCATCACAGAGGTCTAATTAACGAGCTACTCTCGATTCACTAATGTCAACCTAGGGAGACACCACAGCATCACAGAGGTCTAATTAACGAGCTACTCTCGATTCACTAATGTCAACCTAGGGAGACACCACAGCATCACAGAGGTCTAATTAACGAGCTACTCTCGATTCACTAATGTCAACCTAGGGAGACACCACAGCATCATAGAGGTCTAATTAACGAGCTACTCTCGATGCACTAATGTCAACCTAGGGAGACACCACAGCATCACAGAGGTCTAATTAACGAGCTACTCTCGATTCACTAATGTCAACCTAGGGAGACACCACAGCATCACAGAGGTCTAATTAACGAGCTACTCTCGATTCACTAATGTCAACCTAGGGAGACACCACAGCATCACAGAGGTCTAATTAACGAGCTACTCTCGATTCACTAATGTCAACCTAGGGAGACACCACGGCATCACAGAGGTCTAATTAACGAGCTACTCTCGATTCACTAATGTCAACCTAGGGAGACACCACGGCATCACAGAGGTCTAATTAACGAGCTACTCTCGATTCACTAATGTCAACCTAGGGAGACACCACAGCATCACAGAGGTCTAATTAACGAGCTACTCTCGATTCACTAATGTCAACCTAGGCAGACACCACGGCATCACAGAGGTCTAATTAACGAGCTACTCTCGATTCACTAATGTCAACCTAGGCAGACACCACGGCATCACAGAGGTCTAATTAACGAGCTACTCTCGATTCACTAATGTCAACCTAGGGAGACACCACGGCATCACAGAGGTCTAATTAACGAGCTACTCTCGATTCACTAATGTCAACCTAGGGAGACACCACAGCATCACAGAGGTCTAATTAACGAGCTACTCTCGATTCACTAATGTCAACCTAGGGAGACACCACAGCATCACAGAGGTCTAATTAACGAGCTACTCTCGATTCACTAATGTCAACCTAGGCAGACACCACAGCATCACAGAGGTCTAATTAACGAGCTACTCTCGATTCACTAATGTCAACCTAGGCAGACACCACAGCATCACAGAGGTCTAATTAACGAGCTACTCTCGATTCACTAATGTCAACCTAGGGAGACACCACAGCATCACAGAGGTCTAATTAACGAGCTACTCTCGATGCACTAATGTCAACCTAGGGAGACACCACGGCATCACAGAGGTCTAATTAACGAGCTACTCTCGATTCACTAATGTCAACCTAGGCAGACACCACGGCATCACAGAGGTCTAATTAACGAGCTACTCTCGATTCACTAATGTCAACCTAGGGAGACACCACGGCATCACAGAGGTCTAATTAACGAGCTACTCTCGATTCACTAATGTCAACCTAGGGAGACACCACAGCATCACAGAGGTCTAATTAACGAGCTACTCTCGATTCACTAATGTCAACCTAGGGAGACACCAAAGCATCACAGAGGTCTAATTAACGAGCTACTCTCGATTCACTAATGTCAACCTAGGCAGACACCACAGCATCACATAGGTCTAATTAACGAGATACTCTCGATTCACTAATGTCAACCTAGGCAGACACCACAGCATCACAGAGGTCTAATTAACGAGATACTCTCGATTCACTAATGTCAACCTAGGCAGACACCACAGCATCACAGAGGTCTAATTAACGAGATACTCTCGATTCACTAATGTCAACCTAGGCAGACACCACAGCATCACAGAGGTCTAATTAACGAGATACTCTCGATTCACTAATGTCAACCTAGGCAGACACCACAGCATCACAGAGGTCTAATTAACGAGATACTCTCGATTCACTAATGTCAACCTAGGCAGACACCACAGCATCACAGAGGTCTAATTAACGAGATACTCTCGATTCACTAATGTCAACCTAGGCAGACACCACAGCATCACAGAGGTCTAATTAACGAGCTACTCTCGATTCACTAATGTCAACCTAGGCAGACACCACAGCATCACAGAGGTCTAATTAACGAGCTACTCTCGATTCACTAATGTCAACCTAGGGAGACACCACAGCATCACAGAGGTCTAATTAACGAGCTACTTTCGATTCACTAATGTCAACCTAGGGAGACACCACAGCATCACAGAGGTCTAATTAACGAGCTACTCTCGATTCACTAATGTCAACCTAGGGAGACACCACAGCATCACAGAGGTCTAATTAACGAGCTACTCTCGATTCACTAATGTCAACCTAGGGAGACACCACAGCATCACAGAGGTCTAATTAACGAGCTACTCTCGATTCACTAATGTCAACCTAGGGAGACACCACAGCATCACAGAGGTCTAATTAACGAGCTACTCTCGATTCACTAATGTCAACCTAGGGAGACACCACAGCATCACAGAGGTCTAATCAACGAGCTACTCTCGATTCACTAATGTCAACCTAGGGAGACACCACAGCATCACAGAGGTCTAATTAACGAGCTACTCTCGATTCACTAATGTCAACCTAGGGAGACACCACAGCATCACAGAGGTCTAATTAACGAGCTACTCTCGATTCACTAATGTCAACCTAGGGAGACACCACAGCATCACAGAGGTCTAATTAACGAGCTACTCTCGATTCACTAATGTCAACCTAGGCAGACACCACAGCATCACAGAGGTCTAATTAACGAGATACTCTCGATTCACTAATGTCAACCTAGGGAGACACCACAGCATCACAGAGGTCTAATTAACGAGCTACTCTCGATTCACTAATGTCAACCTAGGGAGACACCACAGCATCACAGAGGTCTAATTAACGAGCTACTCTCGATGCACTAATGTCAACCTAGGGAGACACCACAGCATCACAGAGGTCTAATTAACGAGCTACTCTCGATTCACTAATGTCAACCTAGGGAGACACCACAGCATCACAGAGGTCTAATTAACGAGCTACTCTCGATTCACTAATGTCAACCTAGGCAGACACCACAGCATCACAGAGGTCTAATTAACGAGCTACTCTCGATTCACTAATGTCTACCTAGGCAGACACCACAGCATCACAGAGGTCTAATTAACGAGCTACTCTCGATTCACTAATGTCAACCTAGGCAGACACCACAGCATCACAGAGGTCTAATTAACGAGATACTCTCGATTCACTAATGTCAACCTAGGCAGACACCACAGCATCACAGAGGTCTAATTAACGAGATACTCTCGATTCACTAATGTCAACCTAGGGAGACACCACAGCATCACAGAGGTCTAATTAACGAGATACTCTCGATTCACTAATGTCAACCTAGGCAGACACCACAGCATCACAGAGGTCTAATTAACGAGCTACTCTCGATTCACTAATGTCAACCTAGGCAGACACCACAGCATCACAGAGGTCTAATTAACGAGATACTCTCGATTCACTAATGTCAACCTAGGCAGACACCACAGCATCACAGAGGTCTAATTAACGAGATACTCTCGATTCACTAATGTCAACCTAGGCAGACACCACAGCATCACAGAGGTCTAATTAACGAGATACTCTCGATTCACTAATGTCAACCTAGGCAGACACCACAGCATCACAGAGGTCTAATTAACGAGATACTCTCGATTCACTAATGTCAACCTAGGCAGACACCACAGCATCACAGAGGTCTAATTAACGAGATACTCTCGATTCACTAATGTCAACCTAGGCAGACACCACAGCATCACAGAGGTCTAATTAACGAGCTACTCTCGATTCACTAATGTCAACCTAGGGAGACACCACAGCATCACAGAGGTCTAATTAACGAGCTACTCTCGATTCACTAATGTCAACCTAGGGAGACACCACAGCATCACAGAGGTCTAATTAACGAGATACTCTCGATTCACTAATGTCAACCTAGGGAGACACCACAGCATCACAGAGGTCTAATTAACGAGATACTCTCGATTCACTAATGTCAACCTAGGGAGACACCACAGCATCACAGAGGTCTAATTAACGAGATACTCTCGATTCACTAATGTCAACCTAGGCCGACACCACAGCATCACAGAGGTCTAATTAACGAGATACTCTCGATTCACTAATGTCAACCTAGGAAGACACCACAGCATCACAGAGGTCTAATTAACGAGATACTCTCGATTCACTAATGTCAACCTAGGGAGACACCACAGCATCACAGAGGTCTAATTAACGAGCTACTCTCGATTCACTAATGTCAACCTAGGGAGACACCACAGCATCATAGAGGTCTAATTAACGAGCTACTCTCGATTCACTAATGTCAACCTAGGGAGACACCACAGCATCATAGAGGTCTAATTAACGAGATACTCTCGATTCACTAATGTCAACCTAGGGAGACACCACAGCATCACAGAGGTCTAATTAACGAGCTACTCTCGATTCACTAATGTCAAAACCTATACTAGCTCTGGAACTTTGTTTTTTGGCCGACAGTTTAAAATTGCGCCCAATTTCCTCAACCAAATTTGCGCACCTTTTTCTCTTTGGCATAATACTTGCTCCATTCAAAATTCCATAACACCATTACACCCCCCCCCCCCACACACACACCACCCCCATTCGGACTGATCGTTACTAACAAGCAATTCATTCCGTCAGTTTGACACAGTTTATTGTTTTCAACTAGAAGGGAGTCATATTAATCCCTTCCCACCACCACCCACCACCCCCAAAAACACAAGAAAAGAGAAGTGTTTTCAAGAACAGTCGGCCGGGAAAGGCCATGAGAATGAAAGTTATAGATTTGCGTCCACCGCCCATATGCTGTGAATGGTACCGCTGAAATTTTCATTATTTACAAAACAATTCATTATTTGCACAATAAAGGCACTTAATGATCATAACACAATTCATGCCCCCCCCCCCCCAATCTCGGGAAATGTTTTACCTTTTCGCTTATTAATAACATTAAAAAGGTTCCTGTGTTATATCCAATTACACAGGTGCCCCCCCCCCCCCCCCGACAAAATCTTGATAACGCCACTGGTGTTTGTGTGTGTGTGTGTGTGTGTGTGTGTGTGTGTGTGTTTGTGTGGACCCACACTATGTATGTATGTATGTATGTATGTATGTACGTATGTATGTATGATTTTATCAAATTTAATAATTTAAAATAAAAATGATAGGGGTGCCATGACCCCCCCCCCCCCCCTGCCCCACCTGGCTAATCAACTAATCATTCAATCACTATACTAGTATACAAACATGGAGGGTGGTTGGGGTTGAAGTAGCTTCCAGTCAATAAACATATTTGTAGATGGACAATCGAGCACCTTCGATGTGAAGAACTGGAAACATGTCATGAACTAGATACAAGTTAAATATAGTCTTCCAGACGCATTAGTTGATGATTCATTATTTTTTTTAAACCCGTCAAAAATCAATACTTGCATACTAAATATTAACGAAAACATTAACACAAAGAGAAATATTAACAGGAGAGAGAGAGAGAGAGAGAGAGAGAGAGAGAGAGAGAGAGAGAGAGAGAGAGAGAGAGAGAGAGAGAGAGAGAGAGAGAGAGAGAGGGGGTGGGGGGGGGGGAGTTGTAGGAAAAGATGAAGTTTCTTGGCATATTGCTCAAGTCTTTGATTCTGTTTCATTTATCCATTTACTGGCTCAGTTTCAGTACTACAACTTTGAATTCGAAAACATATCAGTAAGTTTTTATTCCAGGCTGGTTTCAGAGAGGCTGGTAAAGAAAAAAAGATGCTGTGGATCAGGTCCAAACGTTAAAGGTCCTCTGTCTTAAAAGAACACACCTTCAAATATGTCTAGTAGTCATCATATTTGTGCTGAACGTGAGGTCTCGTCAAAACATTGTGAAAACATGTTTGATCTGGAAGATCAAACATCAACACATTCTTGTCTTTCCAATGTGGGATGTATTTAAAGTGTTTCTCTCAAAAGTGTCACATTATGCAGCATAATTATGAGGATCCACACTGGTGAACAACCATATCAGTGTGAGGTGTGTAGGAAGTGTTTTTGTGAGAAAAAATACTTGTAAAACCATATGTTAATTCACACTGGAGTCAAGAAATTCAAATGTGAGGTGTGTACGAAATGTTTCTTATACAGTTTCCTCTTGAAAAGACACACGTTGATTCACACTCGTGTTAAGCGTTTCAAATGTGAGGTGTGTACAAAATATTTCTCACAAAATACCTACTTGAAATGACATAATCATGTTGGTTCACACAGGTGTTAGGAATTTCAAATGTGAGGTATGTGCAAAATGTTTCTCACAAAATATCACCTTGAAATAACACATGTTGGTTCACACTGGTGTTTAGAATTTCAGATGTGAGGTATGTGTAAAATGTTTCTCACAAAATATTGACTTGAAACGACAATGTTGGTTCACACAGGTGTTAAAAAGTTCAAATGTGAGGTATGTGCAAAATGTTTTTCAAGCAATGGCAACGTGAAACATCATAATTTATTATTATGTTTGTTCACACAGCGAATAAACCTTTGAAGTGTGACACTTGCACAGAATATTTCTCTCACGGTTATCAGCTGAAACGTCATCTGTTAATTCATGGAAATTAGAAACCTTTAACACAGACTGGTTTAACTTCAAACACCATTTTGAAGTGCCTAATGTGTTTCATATTAATTAGAGAGGTGTTTTGCTCAGTAGAAGTGTGATGGGTGATGGAATCAACACTCGTGAGACCACTATGCCAGCCTACCCATAACTTTCACGAACATCATGAAAGCGTGGTTTTCACGTGCTTAACAGCTCAGTCGGGTGATTTTGTCAACGAAAGGATGTGAGGTTTTTCACTCGTGATGTGTGTGGTCATTGTGAGTGATTGAATGTCAAGAAGCCTCTCATTGGGACAGTCTGCAAAGCTTCCTTGCATCCACATTTCGGCGACACGTACAACAGCTATTCTGCAGTAATATCACTTTTCTTTATAGTGTTACAATCTCGTACTCTCCTGAGCCGAGGCCGTTGGCACCCGCATACCAACAATGACGATTGGACAATGTCCAAGTCTGATTCGCTCTTCTTCAGACGAATTCGGCTTCTCAAGATCTATGTTTTGACATCCAATAGTCGATGATTAATACATCAATGTGCATTAGTGGTGTCGTAAAACAGAACGAACTTAAACTTTACTCAAGTCAATGTTTTATGCACATCATTCCAACTTCCACATTTTGTGGGGTTTTCGTCACGGAAGGTATATGTATGTGAACATATACTAGTATATAGATTGGACTTTATATTTTAGACCTTGGTTCAAAATCGTGTGTCAGGTTTTTTAAACAGTCCTTCTGAAAATGCTCCAAATTTTTACATTTTTCTAAACGAACAGACAGTTGTTTTTTAATTTGGCCATTTTCCCCCACGTTATCTTTTCCACTTTCATTCCATATTTTCCACAGTCCGCCTTTAACGTCCCCCCCCCCCCTTTTTCTTCTCAATGTGTGTATAAGATCTGGCTATGCCAGAGTTTGAACCCACACCGAGCGTGTTTGAACCTTGATTATATGTATACTTGTTAAACCAGCCATGGAAATGTTATATGCACATTACCACAGACAGGACAGCACATACCACGGCATTTTATATACCAGTCGTGGTGCACTGGCTAGAACGAGTTGGTAAATAACGTTACGCGCATATACCAGTCAAGCGAACGTTTTTCTTCTCGGTCTTTCAGAATTCATTTCAGTTCTATATATATACATACCAGATCTGACATCTCTATTACATATACTGATATAAAGGAACAAGGGACGAGAGAAAGACAGGCAGCAGAGAGTGACTGCAACAAAGAACCCATCCATCAGTGTCCGGAACATAACCGTGTTACTCAATCCAACATTACTTGCAGACATTCCCACATATTACATCCGTGTATTACATTACTACACTAGAAGTGAATCATACTTGGTCTACAGTACCAAGTGTTCCCTCATTTATTTCGCTTGGTTTACAGTGTAAGGCATTACAGGCTATCTCAACTGTTACATGTTTGATGACGACGAACCAACAAACAAAACACTCTTCACAGCAATAATACATTTATTAATTTTATTTTCAGTATACATGGTTCAGTAAATATAGTAGTGTAACTGTTTGTACAACGTGATCCTACTAATCAGAAACTATTTGTGAGTGGGTTTTTAAAATTATTATTACATAGGTGCAGCGCTGGAGTCAGTCTCGTGTGCAGATAGTCCCCGAAATGACCCCCCCCCCCCCCCCCCCCCTCCCCAAATGGACGTTCGTTTAGAGAATACTCAACGAGCTACGAGGCAATACCGTTTGTCTTGCACTCATGAATTGATGTTGTCCTTCCCAAGTCTTTGGAGAGGTGGCGAGAGAAGAACCACATGAATTCACGAGTGTAAGATAAACGCTATTGCCGAGTAGCGAGTTGGGTATTTTATTTATTATCTTTTATCGACCTTTATCATTTTATGGAAGATTTTCAAATGATACTTTTATTGAAAACAAGTTTACAAGTTGAGAATAAAAACAGCTTTGCGTCATAGCTGTGACGTACGTATCGCTGATGACGTACGTTAATGTTGACGTGACTGCCACGTGCAAACCATTCTTATACTTTTACACTTAATTAACGGCCGCAGACACTGAACTTATCAGCTGATTTTTGTGACATTAAATCCTAAAGTAAAACTCTGATTATGATATATACTGCCTAATAAAATATATAAAGAAATCTATATAAAATATATATCACAAACTGTTCAACGTATTTAGTATATATCTTCTAATAAAATGAAATAGAGATATTTGATATACATATTTACTATTCTTAATACATTATCGCCACTATTTCCTAATAAAATAATTTAACACCTTATTGTATTCAGATAATTAAATATATATCTTGATTGAATAAAATACATATATTTCACAATCAGGAAATACGGAAATAATTATCAGTGGTATAAATTGATGTTCGTTGATGGTGCGGTAGTACGAGGTATACGAGGTAGGGATGGGACGATTCGGGGTTTCTTATTTTCGATTCGATGTTCGATATTTGATCCACGGTTCGATTTATTCACGATACTTTGCCAAAATAGTACAAGTACGTCAATTATCATACATGCATTTGTATAAACCAATTTTAAGAGCAAAACACTAGTTTTAATGGTCATTTGTAAAATAATTGTAAATATAAAACTGAGTTACTATATATTGACTAGAAAACAAACATTGCATTTTTACCATCCCATGTTAGCGTGTTGGGTCTGGGATACTTGGGCAGTGTTACCTCAGGATTTGAGTTCAGAGGGTTGGCAAAATACTGAGACCTGAACTGAGCACCTAGGGTGTCCGGGGATAGTCTCTCCCTTGATTATTATTTTGAAAATCCAGTTGTCTTTAGATGCATTCTGGAGTACATAATATACGGGTGTCATTGACTCTTATTATGGAAGCCTAAAAGAAAGATATATTTCAAGACAAATATTTCTGTAATAATGTTTATTATTATTTTGATAATGCCATTTTTGTTAGAAGTAATTTGAAAACAAAAACTATGGAATAACTCGAATCAGCACAAATACATTATATATAGTCCTACTGTTTGTTTAACTGAACACAGGTTACATAATATATAGGCCTACTGTTGGTTTAACTAAACACAGGTTACATAATATATAGGCCTACTGTTTGTTTAACTGAACACAGGTTACATAATATAGAGGCCTACTGTTGGTTTAACTGAACACAGGTTACATAATATATAGGCCTACTGTTTGTTTAACTGAACACAGGTTACATAATATAGAGGCCTACTGTTGGTTTAACTGAACACAGGTTACATAATATAGAGGCCTACTGTTGGTTTAACTGAACACAGGTTACATAATATATAGGCCTACTGTTTGTTTAACTGAACACAGGTTACATAATATAGAGGCCTACTGTTGGTTTAACTGAACACAGGTTACATAATATAGAGGCCTACTGTTGGTTTAACTGAACACAGGTTACATAATATAGAGGCCTACTGTTGGTTTAACTGAACACAGGTTACATAATATAGAGGCCTACTGTTTGTTTAACTGAACACAGGTTACATAATATATAGGCCTACTGTTTGTTTAACTGAACACAGGTTACATAATATAGAGGCCTACTGTTTGTTTGAACTGAACACAGGTTACATAATATAGAGGCCTACTGTTTGTTTAACTGAACACAGGTTACATAATATAGAGGCCTACTGTTTGTTTAACTGAACACAGGTTACATAATATAGAGCCCTACTGTTGGTTTAACTGAACACAGGTTACATAATATAGAGGCCTACTGTTGGTTTAACTGAACACAGGTTACATAATATAGAGGCCTACTGTTGGTTTAACTGAACACAGGTTACATAATATAGAGGCCTACTGTTTGTTTAACTGAACACAGGTTACATAATATAGAGGCCTACTGTTTGTTTAACTGAACACAGGTTAC